>NC_055688.1:38294572-38457072 GCF_017639745.1 Melanotaenia boesemani | reverse complement strand
TGGTAGTAGTAGTAGTGGTGGTGGTGGTAGTAGTAGTAGTGGTGGTGGTAGTAGTAGTAGTGGCGGTGGTAGTAGTAGTAGTGGTGGTGCTAGTAGTAGTAGTGGTGGTGCTAGTAGTAGTAGTGGCGGTGGTAGTAGTAGTAGTGGTGGTGGTAGTAGTAGTAGTGTTGGTGGTGGTAGTAGTAGTTGTGGTGGTAGTAGTAGTAGTGGTGGTGGTAGTAGTAGTAGTGGTGGTAGTAGTAGTAGTGTTGGTGGTGGTAGTAGTAGTAGTGGTGGTAGTAGTAGTAGTAGTTGTAAATCATGACTGCCATCTTTCTGTTTTACGTTGGACTTGACGAAGTCTCACAATGAACACACTGTTGTTTGTATGGGTTGTATGGAGAATGGGTAGAATCAGCACAGAACCAGAACCAGAGTCATCCTCCGCACAGAACCATCTTCTGGATCATGTCGGCCAGTCTCTGGTTCTGGTTGCTGCTCCAGCAGATGCTGCAAAGCTGACTGACCTTTCTATTACATGTGACATGTACATTCATGCCTGGTCCAGGAAGAGATTGGCTCTGAGGGACTCATTGAGGAGACCCAGCTTGGTACTGATAACCATCATTCAGCTTCTTGTCACTGGTTGTGTAAGTGTTCCTTAAAGTAAGGTTTCACCAAACTGGCCTGTCTTTACCTGCAGAGCGGTAAAAGTAGAAAGAAGCTGCAACGCCGTCCTCTTCCAGAGGTTTCAGCTCACAGCCTTTTCATGGAAGAATATCTAAGGCAGGTCAGAAGGATTTGACAAGATCAAATAAAAGGTGTAGAGCAGGGGTGCCCAAGTCCGGTCCTCAAGATCTACCATCCTGCAACTTTTCGATGCAAGCCTTCTCCAACACACCTGAATCAAATGACTGGCTCGCTACCAGCCCCCTGCAGAGCTGAATGGCATGCAGATGACATTTGATTTAAGCGTGCTGGAGAAGGGCTGCATCTAAAAGTTGCAGGATGGTAGATCTCGAGGACCGAGCTTGGGCCCCCCTGGTGTAGAGAGAATATGAGTATAAATGACATTGTTACAGTTTACTATGCTTGTTGTATTTTACTGATATTTCAGTGTGACAGAATGTGTTTATATGGTGAATATATTGTTACGGATGTATTTAAATATTTAAAACATCTCTGTGTATATGTCTTATACTGATCATATTTATAGAATCAGTTATTTACTTTTAATTAAGTAACACTGACTGTTACTGTCTCTCTATGCATGTGTGTGTTTTATGACACACTGAACTCATCACGTACCAGGACACAGAATCTTTTATTAGTTCAGCTGCTTTCTGCCTGCAGTCAAAATCAGCGTTTTCACTGTAACTGGGCGTCCTGTCAGAGCAACATGTCTGACTTTTACAACACAGAAGAACCGCTGGAAAATAGACGGAGAACCTGGTGAGTTCTGCTCTTTTTATTCCTTTTTAACAGGTGAGTGAACGGAGCTGGCGACCGGTCCAAGATGGCGGCCACGGGGCTCATCAGCTGCTGCAGGCGGCCGCAGCCAATGTGCCGTCTGCTATGGAAGTTCTGGTGGCCATCAAACTTTCTTCAGAAATCGTCTAGTTAAAGGTTAGTATTAATAACCACTAGACTAAAATCACTTTATAGCCACTAAACATCTTTTGTTAAACCAGTTACTTTTTACTGTGGCCTGACTTCTTACATTAGGAAATCTATAGCATCATGTTCACGTTACAGTTTATGGATGTGTACTGCTGACAACAGCTCTACGTTATGGCACCAATATGCAGTTATGTTGCACGTTATATGCAGATTTGTTCTGGCTTGTCATTTCTAACTCACGTTTTCATTTACTTTCATTCAACTACTATAGCTTTCAATGTAAAAAATAAAAATCATTATATATATCCTGTGGTTCCAGCAGAAGTAATAAAGGTATAAAGTTGCTGCTGGGAGAAGACGCTGTCCTGCAAGTCCAGACCAAACAACAGAGAAAGTGTTCCTATATGTATCAGAGGTACAGTCAGCAAGGCAAACAGATGCTGGGAGAGTGTGACAGCATCGCAACAGAAAATCAAACACTCAGACTAAAACTCCAGAGTTTCAAAGTAGGGATTTAACAGTTTAAATGCTTCCTCACCAGGTTTCTGTCTGCAGGGACCTGCAGAACCAAGCCGTCTCCTCTCTGACAGCAGATGCTTTCTGATGTGTTTGAGCAGCAATGTTGGAATTTATTTCCCAGGATGAAGGCATCTACAGCTGCAGATTAACCATTTACAATCAAACCATAAAAACAGTTAACCCTGTAAATGCTAACACACACACAAGAAGGAGCAGATTCAGTCTCTTTAAAGGGTCAACGGTCTGGTGATAACAGCTGTTTTCTGTGCATGTGAGTCAGTGTTTTTGCAGCTGTTGCATCAGAGCTTGTGCATGTGGCTGCGGTAGCTGAAGCTCCATGGAGACGGAGAGCTGGCAGCATGATGGCGAGTGTGAAAGATGAGGCTGCTCTCCATTTCTGTCAATTTATTTGGTACCAGATGAAGTCGTCATGAAAACACGCTAACCTCCAAATAACTTATTTATGGACTGGATGACCTGGAATGTCTAGGAAGGATGCAAGCAACACCTTGTTAACACTTTATTCTCTGCTCATGTTTGTGGTATTATCTACTTCTTTTTATTGTCTCGTGTGTACTTGGCTTTTACACTCTGTAGCGTGATCTAGGCCACGTTCAGTAACCATGAAAAGTGCTGAACAATTTTTATTATTACAATAATTTGAGTTAATTTTAACATAAAGGCAATTAAAAAGGAAACAAAGCCAAAACTAAAACATATAAGGGGCTCAACAAAAATAAAAAAATAAAAAAATTATTATAACAATTATCAATAGTTATTATACGTTCCATAATTATATCCATTATAGTGATAAACACAAGACATGAAATATATTATAATAAAAATATAAATAAAAATAATATTAATAATAATAAAAACAGGGCCGCACGGTGGCGTGGGGGTTAGCACCGTGGTTCTATCTGGGTACTCCGGCTTCCTCCCACCATCCAATAACATGATCGTAGGTTAAGTCGTCTCTAACTTCTCTCTAGGAGTGAGCGGCTGTTTTCTCTATGTTGGCCCTGCAATGGACTGGTCACCTGTCCAGGGGGGGCAGTAATACAGTAATTCAGTGATGCAGTCATACAGCGATGCGGTGCATATGCGGTGCGTATGCGGTGCGTATGCGGTGCGTATGCGTGCATGCGAGTGCGTATGCGGTGTATGCGGTGCATGCGGGTGCGTATGCGGTGCGTATGCGGTGCATGCGGGTGCGTATGCAGTGCGTATGCGGTGCGTATGCGGTGCATGCGATGCATGCGGGTGCGTATGCGGTGCATGCGGGTGCGTATGCGGTGCGTATGCGGTGCGTATGCGGTGCGTATGCGGTGCATGCGGTGCATGCGGTGCATGCGGGTGCTTATGCGGTGTATGCGATGCATGCGGGTGCGTATGCGGTGCGTATGCGGTGCATGCGGGTGCGTATGCGGTGTATGCGGTGCGTATGCGGTGCATGCGGTGCGTATGCAGTGCGTATGCAGTGCGTATTCGGTGCGTATGCAGTGCGTATGCGGTGCATGCGGGTGCGTATGCGGTGCATGCGGGTGCGTATGCAGTGCGTATGCAGTGCGTATGCGGTGTGTATGCGGTGCATGCGATGCGTGGTGGGAGCGCCGGCTCGGGACTACCTGTTCTCCATGTCTGCAGTTTGGACATGGACTGCTGGCACCAACGCCTCTCCTGCTACAAGTAACGCATGAAACTCGCTCAGTTTTTAAACTAATGCTGAGTAACGTAACCGCTGGCTGGCTTTTCCTCCTGCTGCAGGGCCTTCCTTCATGTCTTTGAGGTATTGGGTAATGTTAAAAACTATTGCTTATCTAATGAAAACTTGAATGATTTCATGATGGTATGTTTTAGTCTGGTGCTGCTTTCTGTAGGGTGAACGTATTCAGTTTTTAGGAAGAAATTAGGAAGAAAAAGTCAGGTTAGTGGTGGTGTAACACAGAAAGGTCACAGTGGAGCACTAATAATTGTTTTGTTTCTGAAATTTAATAAATTAAGGAACTGTAATTTGCTTTTAATATTAACCTATTATCCTTGTTGTGTGCAGCACTTTGTCGGCATTGTTTTTTTTTTTTTTTAAAGTGCTTTAAGAATTAAATTGGATTAACAGCAAGGATCCCTAAAAGTAAAGAAATACATAATGTAAGTAGAGGGAGTGGTGGAGATGGTGAGGCTGGATAAGAGAGGACCGGTGGAGATGTTTTTAGACAGTGGCATCATACAAAGAGGCAGGTTGTGTTATATCTGACTTTTATTTTTTTTAGTCTTTTGGCTGATAACAGGTCATAATTGAGCAGATAAATTCTAATCTTGTCTATACTCTAAGTATAATCTCACACAGTTCAGTGTGTTTTACTGCATACTAATGGTAGAACACAAATTCTGTCTGGTTGCCCAGCATTCAAGAAGCATAGCAAATGATTGAGTAACAGCTCAATGCAAAAGGAAAAGTACACAGAGCCTGTGGGAAGATGTAACAAGCCCATTTTCCTGTCACAGTGAGTATCGTCCAGTTCTACATCTGAGCAATTAAAGCATGAAGAGGGCTGTGATTTTCTAAAGCACTGACATTAGCATGAATGCTGGGGCAGGTCACATGTGAGCAGCTGCCAATGAACTGCAATTATACTCTGTCAAGACCCAAAGTCTGCGTTCCTCCTGTAATCTAATCACCGTGTGAAGCCCATCAATGTCTCAGTGTTGATGCTGGACTTGAAAAGAATGTCTCTTACAAATCATTCATCATGGCTGGTAGCATGCAAGGCGTTGGATCCATTAGCCGACCAACTAATGATTTTACTCTCTGGAATTTGCATTTCTACATTTATTCTTAAAAGCATCTCCACGAAGCCTCAAGCAAGCAGCCATGCTAGCAGCACCACTGACCACGTTGTCCTGCAGGTTCACGCACCAGGACGTCGACACCGGACAAGGTTAAGGCCCTCCTTGTGGCCCTGACTGCCTTCCAAACAATCTAGATGTCTCTTTTCAGATGATGACTTATAAATAAACCAGCTCCAGCAGTGTGCTCATGGTCCTGATATGTCACTGTGGAAGGCCTGTGGTGGTACTAGAGACAAAAACTATGACTTCAGAGGGCTGCTATCCATCCACCGCTTGATCCCAGTTAATCTATGGTGTCCTTGGAGAAGAGACTTCCCCCTCCTCTCCTCCGGTGTCAGCCTGGCTGGTGTGTGACCATTCAGTGGTAGTCGGAGAGCCCGTGGGATGGATTGGCAGCTCCAGGGCAGCTGTGGCTGCACGTGCAGGTGACCATCACCAGGTTTGAGGAGTGGATGAATAAGTGTGATTATCATGGAAGGGTTGTCATCCATTAGCTTCTCTTTGTCTCTTCTGTAGAATATTTAGAACTTCAGAGGCAACATTAAATGACACTATGCAGCATAGTTTAGAAGGAAATTTTATTTATTATTGTTTATTTAAATAACATGTTTAGACTGAACTAGTTTACAGATGTGCTGTGTCAGTCCCATCGTTTGCCAACCTCCATTATACTGAATTCAGTCTGAGCATTGCATGCCGATGGGAGATTTTTGTTGTGAACACACAAGTTTCATTTGTTTGGACTATATCCTGCTACTGGTGTGGTGGAGAGGAGGCGGAGTGATATGGTTCAAACAAAGGGATACACACTGAGTAGAAGAGGAGTGTACCAGGTGCAAGCAAACAATAAAGCAGCATCTACTGTTCAGCTAGGAGCTGCCCCCCCAGTTATTTGTAGAACCCACGACCAGAGACCTGTTCATTCTGGTTAACGCTGACGACACATCGAGTGTCTCATAAATAATCTCATTGTTCCTGCAAGGCCAACCTGCAGATAGAAGACACACACACCTCTCCAGAGATGTGCTGGTAACTCTGTGTAACTCTCCCCTCGTGCACAAGTTTGAATAAATCTGAATGAACTGTGTCATCTGGTTCATTGTTAGAAGTTATTTATTTAGTACTTGGTCTAACGTGGACCACGTAGTCTCGTTTCCTTATATAAGCCTGTAATATAAGCACTACTCACCAAGAAAAAAACTAATTAAAATTTTGAGAATTGTTTTTTATCTGAGCTTAAACATTTCCCAAACCAGCAATGGCAACACAACAAGCCGTGAAAATCCTGCAGTTTTCTCTAACTAGGGGCCATTCTGCCTTTATTTCCACTTTAAGGTCCAGGGAGGACTTTATTTATCACAGTTCATGGTTTGTGGTTTCTTTTTTATTTCTGAATCAACTTCACTGCTGCTCTGATCACTGAACGTTCTGGAAACACACCCCACCCGCAGCATGGACATTTTTTATTTAACATTTATAACAGAGGGCTGGGCCATACTCACCCCATACCAAGTAAATCACCAGTACCAATACGTTATGCTGAATATTTCACATTTAATGATTTTTCCTTTAATAATCGATAATTGTTATTATAATCAAACGCAGTATAAAGGTTATTATCAGATAAAACATTTTATCAACAAACTGAACGATAGAGTTGAAATATGAATTTTTTTTTATTTTGTTAACAATATAAAATAACATCAATGTAACAAAATACTAAAATACCAAATTGATTTCATCACGCTGGTATCAATCAATACCATTTGGATCCATCTGCCCTAATAAAGGGAAAATTATAAGAAACACAAAGTAATCCAGGTGCTAGTCCATCTGCAGCTGGAAGACGATCGCCCTGCAGGAATCATCCAATAGGAGGTGCCGATTAGTTAGCTTAGTTAAACCCAGGACAGGTATTGTAGATAAACAGCTTCTATGTGCTTATATACGTATCTTATGAATTCTATATGAAAAACTAAGTAAACATACATTGTTAGTGATAGACAGACAGATAGACAGATAGATAGATAGATAGATAGATAGATAGATAGCCCTTCATTCGGTTGTTCGTTTGTTCGGTCGTTCCTTCGTTCCTTTGGTCCTTCGTTCCTTCGTTCCTTCGGTCATTCTTTCGTTTGGTCATTCCTTCGGTTGTTCGTTCCTTTGTTCGGTCGTTCCTTCACTCGTTCGGTCCTTCGTTCCTTCGGTCGTTCCTTCGTTCATTCAGTCGTTCGTTCCTTCGCTCGTTCGTTCCCTTGGTCGTTTGTTCATTCGTTTGATCGTTCCTTTGTTCGTTCGGTCCTTCGTTCCTTCAGTCGTTTGTTCGTTCATTTGTTTGGTCATTCCTACATTCATTCGGGCGTTCGTTCCTTCGTTCGGTTGTTCCTTCGGTCCTTCGTTCGTTTGGTCGTTCCTTTGGTTGTTCGTTTGTTCAGTCGTACCTTCGTTCGTTTGGTCGGTCGTACCTTCGTTCGTTCGCTCGTTTGTTCCTTCGTTCGTTGAGTCGTTCGTTCATTCGTTTGATCGTTCCTTTGTTCGTTCGGTCCTTCGTTCCTTCAGTCGTTTGTTCGTTCATTTGTTTGGTCGTTCCTACATTCATTCGGGCGTTCGTTCCTTCGTTCAGTCTTTCCTTCGGTCCTTCGTTCGTTCGGTCGTTCCTTTGATTGTTTGTTCCTTCGATTGTTTGTTCGGTCGTTTGTTTGGTCGTTTGTTCAGTCGTTCATTCGGTCATTCGTTCCTTCCGTCGTTTGTTCCTTTGTTCGGTCGTTCCTTCGTTCGGTCGTTCCTTCTGTCCTTGGTTCGTTCGGTCATTCGTTCGTTCATTACTTCGTTCGTTTGGTCCTTCGCTCGGTCGTTTGTTCGGTCGTTCCTTCGTTCGTTTGGTCGTTCCTTTGTTCATTCGGTCGGTCGTTCCTTCACTCGTTTATTCCTTCGCTCTTTCATTCCTTTGGTCCTTCGTTCCTTCCGTCGTTTGTTCAGTCGTTCATTCGGTCGTTCGTTCCTTCGTTCAGTTGTTCCTTCAGTCCTTCGTTCCTTCGATTGTTTGTTCGGTCGTTTGTTCAGTCGGTCATTCGCTCATTTCTTCCTTCGTTCGGTTGTTCCTTCGGTCCTTCGTTCCTTCGGTTGTTCGTTTCTTCGGTCGTTTGTTCCTTTGGTCGGTCGTTCCTTCGTTCGTTCGGTCCTTCGTTTGTTTATCCGGTCAGTCGTTCCTTCGCTCATTCGTCCCTTTGATCCTTCGTTTCTTCGCACGTTCATTCCTTCGCTCGTTCGGTCATTCGTTCCTTTGCTCCTTCGTTCATTCGGTCGGTCGTTCCTTTGCTCGTTCGGTCCTTCGTTCCTTCGTTCCTTCGGTCGTTTGTTCAGTCGTTCATTCGGTCGTTCATTCCTTCATTCGGTTGTTCCTTCGTTCCGTCGATCGTTCGTTCCTTAGTGCGGTCGTTCTTTCGTTCGGTCGTTCCTTCGTTCGTTCGTTCCTTCGTTCGTTCGTTCCTTCGATCGTTCATTCCTTTGATCCTTCGTTCCCTAGTTTGGTCATTCCTTCAGTCCTTTCTTCGTTCGTTCCTTCAGTCGGTCCTTTGTTCGTTAAGTCGTTCGTTCATTTGTTCGTTCGGTCGTTCGTTCATTCATTTGTTCGGTCGTTCCTACGTTCATTCGCTCATTCGGTCCTTCGTTCGGTCGTCCGTTCTGTCATTCGGTCCTTCGTTCCTTCAGTCCTTCAGTCGTTCATTTGTTCGGTCGTTCCTACGTTCATTCGGTTGTTCGTTCCTTCATTCGTTCGTTCCTTCGTTACTTCGTTCCTTCGGTCGTTCGTTCCTTCGCTCGGTCGTTTGTTCGCTCCTTCATTCGTTCCTTTATTCGTTCGTTCATTCATTCGTTCCGTCATTCCTTCGTTCGTTCGTTCCTTCATTCCTTCGGTCGTTTGTTTCATCGTTCGGTCGTTCCTTCGGTCCTTCAGTCATTCCTTCGTTCGTTCGGTCTTTCATTCGTTCGGTCCTTCGTTCGGTCGTTCATTCGTTCGGTCGTTCCTTCGTTCGTTCCTTCGGTCGTTCAGTCCTTCATTCCTTCATTCCTTCATTCTTTCGGTCGTTCCTTCGCTCGCTCGGCTGGCATACCTGAATGTTCTTCTAAGTCTTGGGTTAGGGTTAGTTGGAAACGTTTCTCTGTAAATGATGTGAAACGCTGGACTTCTCCTGGGATTAGGTTAAGTGGGATTAAATGTTGGGTCCATTGTGGCCTCTAAACTGTAATGATTATGTAAACTATAAAGTGAGTCAAAATATTGTTGAAACTTCACTGTTTTTCTTGAGAAATTACAGATTTTGGTGATAATTTCTGTGAAGGCCGCGCTCTTCAATGGTGGCGTGAACACTGCTCTAGGCCAGAGAGCGTTGCTAAGGCAACGGACAGGGAGCAGAGGCCCTTATCTCGACAGATAACTCACAGGAGGAGGAGTTTTATTAAAGTTTGAATCTATGACTTATGACACACATGATGTGAGATGATGTTTATAACCAAAAGACTGAGTTTATGGACTGCCTGATCAATACTCAGTTATGTTTTTCTATGTGTTATGTATTACCTATTCACATTTCATATATTCCTGTTTGCTTGCTTATTTACATTATTATCCTTAGATTTTAGTGATGTTCATTAGGTTTTGGTTTTGATTAATAGAGCTACAGCTTAGTTGTTGTTATTCTACAGCTTACAGAGAGTGCATTCACAAATAAGGTACAAGTAAGAGACAGAGTTTTTTACACTGCTGAAGAAGTGGCGAGAGGCCCCGAAGCAGGGAGTTACCTCTTATCTGCTCGCTCCAAAGCAGAGTGGAATTTCCCAGCAAACTCAGAAAATATTAACAAGCAGCCTTTGTGTAAAACTGTGAGAATAGATAGATAATGGGACAGGGAAAAGTGTCTTATTTTCCTTCAGCTCTGATGCAACCCAGAAGGAGGGACCAACTTGCAGGATGCTCACGTATGCTTTTCTGCTGATGGAAAAATACTAAGTGGGTTGGTTCTGAGTTGTTTTCTGTTGATGGAAAAATACTGAGTGGTTTGGTTTTGAGTGTTTTTTCTGTTAGTGGGAAGGTATCAAGTGGGATGGTTTTTAAGTTATGTATATATACTGGTGATTTGGTGAAGAGAGTCGGATTGTCCGGAGATTTTGAAGAGCTGCTGCGGAGATTTTGCAGAGATTTTACAGATTTTCTACGGAGACTTAGGGAAAACTTAGTTAGATTTTTACAGAACTTCACCCCTCTTACTGGGATAGATTTTGCCCTTTTGCCAAGGGAGATTTAATTATTATTGGAGAAGACTTAGACCGCGAAAGCGGAAAACACTCCTTGTGAGAAAACTTTTACTTTATACTTATTTCTTATATTCTGCTTTTTAGCCCTCACTGAAAGGGAAGCCCCGAAAAGGGAATTTTATTATTTTTCTTTCTTTTTGTTTTTTTTTTATTGTACTAATAATAGAAAACTTGAATAAAAGGGTTATAGTTAACTTCGGTTAACTTCCCAACCAAACTTATTTCTCTTATATTTGCCCACATCCACTGAGGAGAGGAGAGGACAACACAACGAGCAGGTGAGCCCCAGATTCCCCAATACCCGAAGAGACATAAGAATTTGCTAGGTTATTACTTCGATACCAGGTAGTGATCCTGTTAGGACGATAGTACGGTAGCTTCATACTCCTAGACCCAAAGGCTGGCCTATCTACCTGAATAACTCCTCAGGCCTATCTCTGCATGAGCGGACGATAATAATCAGGAATTCTAAAGGGGTAAAATTGCTTATTCTCACGCCACAAGAATCGAGGTGGAAAGGTTCGCCCATCACTTCGCGACTGGAGTCTCACCGGTCGTTAAAGATCCAAGAGAGGAAGCAAGAGGACGTGAGCCTGAAAGGTCGGTCAAAGAACTGACAATAGGGTAAATATTCGTCAGTGGTTTCAACATTTCTAAAAGATAATCCATTAAATGTAAACACCTTGATGTTAGCTTACTGGTGGGGCATACTGGGGGTCCGACTGTGGCATCCCTGACATCACTGTGTGGTTGAATATGGTTTAACCACGATAAATGATAAGCTGCCAGTTGACTCCCACATCAGACACTAACATTCGTTGTTCATTTATTAAGTCTGACTCGCTTCCTCTTCGGGGCACAGAAGATTGCTCTGACAGCTCGGACATGACGTGTTTTGTGACTAACTTTCTGAAAAGGTGTTGAAAGTTTCCTTTAAGCCCCAAGGCATCAACCATCTCAGCTTTGTGACACAGTCAGGGCATGAGGGTATGGGGAAGGCTGCTGCCACCTTCCGGCACCTCGTCCAGTCAGGACTGGAGGGTCCCAGTGTGTATTGATGACATGCTAGTGTACTATCATATGTTTCCAATCTGAAAGTAGATTTCACCAGACTGGCTCACACAGAAGGACCTGAGCAACTCGACCATCCACCTCCACCCACCATAGATTCTCTCCTGGTGAATGCCATGTTCTAAGCCAGACCTCCATTCATCCCCATCCCAACAGGAAGTCCCCAACTAGATAAATTATTTTCAGTCATTGGATTACAAGGTAAAGTTACAAGTTCAAATAACGTGTATAAAATCAGATATATGCAGATATAACGTGGGGTACCTCAGGGCTCATCTATAGGACCTGGACCATTTATTTAGTATATTTATGCAGTGGTGTAGTCTACGTGATACACAGGTGTACACTGTATACCTACTAGAAAAGGTCCCAAATTTCCGTATAACCACTAAAAAAAATGCTCAAAGACTCGTGTCAACATGGTTTTGTAACATAACACTTTCCCGGTTACAAATTAACCACAAAGCCGGCCCGTTTAGATCATGGGGAACTCTATCAAAAGTGACGTTGAGCTGCAGAGAGAAAGCAGCTTGGCCGTCTGTCCTGATCCTGACCTGCGGTCCTAACAGCTGGTTGCTAGATAACCGTGAATCAAAGAGTAGCGGATGAGAAGAAGAAGAAGCAGCAGCAGAAAAAGCATACATATATTTTTTTGGCAGTACGAGTAGTTAGTGGAGAGAGAACGCAGAGAAAAAATCATGAAAAAAAACAGTCAGAGCTGCTGCTGCTGGTGCTGTTTCCCGTCGATTCGGGGGACTCAAGTTCAGAAAGGAGCCTGATGACCGCAAAGAGGCTGCTGCAGCTTCTCCTGATGGACGGGGAGGAATTTAAAAACAGGCATCTTTGGTTAGAGAGGAGAAATGGAAAGTCTGTAAATGTTGGACAACATTTAAAGTTGGTGGAAAATATTTAAATGTACAACGTTAATGCCGTATTTGCATGTTATTACAGTTTAATAAAAACGAAGACAAGTCATAGTCATGTTAAGGACACCTTGTACATCTTCAAATAAATAACTTACGCGTGTGTTATGTTGTCTCGTTATTCAAGCTATTCCAAGAGTGGAATGTTTGCCTCTGTGTGTTTTCATGAATTTTTATTTATTGAAAATGGATTTGTTTTGTTCTGTCAGTGGCTGTTCATTGGTTAATTAAAGTGCAGCTGTTAATCAATTCACATCAAACTTTATTTATAAAGCGTTTTTCTTGCCAAAAGCAACACAAAGTGTTTTACATGATGATAAAAATGTATGCATAATAAATTAAAACAAGCCTTCACACACACCAAAGTATATGACATAGCAATTTAAAAACACTTGTCTCTCACGGTCACACAGACGTCACATACATGTAAGCATCGTCCCCCCTCCCTCCATTATACACAGACATGAACTCCCTCATTTCTGTTTCTTAGTACAAAAATAATAAAAGTAATAAACATCTGGCTTGACGCTGCTGTGAGGAAACAATATCTTGTGGATCCGATCACACCAAGAGCCAGCCCACACATTTCCACAGAGACCAGCTGTAATACTACTGTATTAATGGTAATATTAACATGTCTGAACTAAAATGTATTTTATCTGAAGATGATGCAGATGTTCTTGGTGGTCCTGAAAACACTGAACAGATTAACAGCGGTTCACTATAAATACAGAATGACAAATCATATATGGCATTTAGTAAAAAATTCATGGGACGCGGACGGCACTAGAGCTGGCGGAGGAAGGCAAATGAAGTTTTTGAAAGTTTTCGTGGATGAAAATATTTCCTGGAAGTGTCTTATTAACAGTATAAGAATGAAAATAGCAAAAACAGCTGCTTTGCTACATAAAGCGAAAGATTAAATTAATGCATGAAATCTTTTAGAGATCGTCACTAGTTTCCTGAATCGGTTCGGTTCACAACAGCCTACTTCGATTCAGTTTCGATTAAATCTGATTTGATCGATTCATTTACAGCTAATTGTGTAACGCCACCAATATCTTCTCATATCAATATTTTTATAACACTGAGTTATCTGGGAGTAATCAGATTACTCAAATAATCTGATCAGACACGTCTACGTGCATTTCTGGCACACCAGAAAAATCCAGTGTTTCCCAGATTCCCAGCCAGAAACGCTGCGATGGAAACACTCAGGACTTTTAATGTCCTGATGAAGCGTCTCATCCGGCGGAGTCGCTCCAGTGAACATGAATGTTTTGTTTCAGGAAAATATTGCCAAGAGGAGGAGAGAAGGGGCCCACGACAGAGCCCTGGGGGCCACCGGCAGTGAGAGGAGAGGGCTGGGAAGAGGTATGATCTAAACCAGTTAGTATGCATTCCAGCTTTACTGGTTTTACTAAAAGGCCGGCACAGAACACCTAAACCAATCAGAGACCAGCTGAGGAAACGGATGGAGAGGTTATTCTGCTTCAGACCACATTATCTGGTTGTCTTACTGTTTTAATTTGACTCATTTTTTATCAAAAGTTGTTTTTTCTTGTCATTTAAACAAGTTGAATTCTGCCTGTTTACTCCATCTCAGCACTGGTCATATGTCAGCATATCATTTCACTAGCTGAGAAAAAGAGCCATTCCTAACAAGAGGAAGCCAAATTCTTTTTTATACGAAGTAGAACCATCAGAATATATTAATGTTCTGTAATATCAGATACCAGGTCCTGCTCCCAGCTCTCGGGGCTTCTGGCTCCTCACAAGGCCTAGCATCTTATAGACCTACCTTGTTCCTCCCAGCACAAGTAAATGAATAAAGAAAGCAGGATTATCAAGGCTGGTGATGTGGAACACACAAGGTCTTTCTGTAAGAGAATGTTTGGGATGGTGGATGAGGAGGTAGGCACAGAGGTGGCCAGAGCCAGTTCTGTCTACAGTCAAATTATTGTTTTGCTAATCTACTCGTAATATGTCCTCTGGTACATAAAAAACACCCTTGAACATGCTAACAAGCTTATGTTTCAGCAGAGAAGGATTTTAACGGGGCAAGAAGAGAATAAATGAATCAAAGACTTTCTAAATGCTAAACATGGTGCAGAGTGCTACATGTTTAAATAAAGAAGTTCAATACTTTTGATGGAATGTGGACAATTTTATTATGTTCTGAATCTCTTGGTGCTCATGCCACAAAACAAAATACATGTTTGAAGATGTTCGGTTTGATTGAAATTGCTCTGATTGCCATGGTCTTATTAAATGTTCCAGCTTTATAAGCCTTTAACCAGCCTGACTTCTATAAGTGTTATAAGCTGCTCATCCAAGCAGCAACCTCCACCGGTGAAATGTGAACATATGCAGAAGTGCAAAAAACTGCAGTTCCCCCCTCATCCACTAGGGGCTCCAAAACAGTGCAAATCCCCATAGACTCCCATGTTAAACAGACCAACTTCACAGCAGAAATAAACATGTTTAAAGCCTGGTACAAAAATCCATTTTAGGATTAAAAGTTCAAGTTTACCTGCATGACAACTGTGAGGGGGGTGATTTTTTTTTTTAACTCATCTGTTTGGATGTTATTTGATCTTGAAATTTGGCATAATTAGGGGTGTGTCCTTTTGATTGACAGGTATCCAATATCTGCAGCAAGAAAGGAGAGTGCAGTTTTTAGCCGGCTAACAGCACGTCTTAGCATTAGCCCACCTACCTTCATTAGCCGGTTAGCTACTGTTAGCTCTGCGTTAGCTCGATTAGCTCTTAGCTACAGGCAGCTCGGAGTTTGATAGATGTCAGCCATCCACCCCCTCTCAGCTCCAGCACTTTGTCCATTTTTGTATAATCCAGGAGCGACGGCAGGCGCGACGCTGCCAAGATGGCGACGGTGGGAAACGCCCAACGAGCTTCACTTTTGCTCTTCAGAAAACTACAGGTGACGTCACGGAGGCTCCGCCCATCTTTTATATACAGTCTATGTTCATCACTGCAGCTCCATGTAGATCAGCAGGAATCAGGAATCTGGACAAAATCCTCACCTCCAGTCAGACAAAAAGAGTTGGTAATCCTGTGCTCTCAGTTCAGTTTGTGTAAAAGAATATTCCAGATTATTTTCCATGGCTCTTAATTTCAGATGAGTTCAGGGAAAAAGAAGTTTAGAGAAACGTTGAGGGTGAGGATTCTCTCTGACCTATCAGTGGTCTGCAGGGCTCTGATGTTTTGTAGCATTTGATAAAAGATGCTAAGCCAGGGGTCACCAACGTCCGACCTCTTGAGCCAGGGTCCTGCAGGTTTCCACTGTGTCCCTGCTGCAACATGCCTGGTTCAAATGGAACAGTTCATCAGCTAGTTTTCCAGGTCTGGACCAGCCTCCTAACCACCCATTATCTGAGTCATGTGTGCTGCAGCATGGACATGAAAACCTGCAGGACTCTGGCTCAAGAGGTCTGGAGTCGGTGATCTCTGGTCTAAATGCTGCGTTCACCGGAGTGTAGTTTGTTAGTTTAGTTCAGTAAAAGTAGCTTAAACAAAAAGCTGAATTTATTTTTGCAGAGGTCCAACACTTGGCTGGATATACACAATAAACTAAATCTAAAATACATATTACATGTAAATACAATGTCATAGATAAAACAGATTGGAAATTACTAGTAAACTATAAAGTCAGTAATTCTCTGCTGTGTTTCTGTACAGGTGTAGCAGCTGCTTGTCTGCTGTTAGGTTGGACTGAAGCTCGTTGCTTCTATCTGCTGGATCTTTGTCTCTTCTTTTCTCTACTTTCCTTTTCATTTCTGGTCATGCTTTTTTTTTCTGTCCCCTCCAGTCAGGTGCAGCAAATTTATTTAAGTTCTATAATTCAAAATACATAAATAATTTAAATAAAAAATCACATTATTAAGCCTTATTCCCATAAAGCTCCTCTTGGCAAAACAACACAGCAGCCAGACCATCATTCTGCCGCCACCATGCTGAAAAAAAACAGATTTTGATAAATTGTATAATAAAAATTTGCCCCCAAAAGTAAAGTTTTTTAATTGAAATGGATTTTAGTTGACATCTGAATTAGATAATAGAGACAGACAATGATTTTGTAATCCCAAACTCTAGTAATGTCTGGAAAAATCCAATTCCAAACAGTAGAAAAAGACACTGAAAACATCCCTGGTCCAAAGTGAACAGACCTGGAGTGAAAGAGTCATTTTCAGTCCTTCAACCAGCAGCTGTTCTCTGGTCAAGAGTCTAGAACATGTTACAGAACTTTGACTTTCTACATGTTTTCCTCCACACGCTTCATTAACATATGTGACGATAAGCAGGATGGGATCAGCCAGCAGCAGCTTCCAGTCTGGTCCTGGAGCAGAGGGAACGTCTCCGGATCTGGAAGCTGATGGATGGGGGAGGGGCGGAAGCGGCTCTTTGAGAAGAAGGAAACCTGCTTTCACCTCAGTTTCCAAAAGTCTCCACTAACACCAGGAAATGTCTTTAGATGTGTTGCTAGTCGCTTTTTGAAATAGACTCTCTACATGGGCCTGAAAACTCGCTAATTGTAGCGCTAACGTAGCTAAGTTAGCATCACTGATTTAGCCGAGCTCTGACGCGTACCAGAAACTGTGCATTAATAAACGTTCCATATTGACTGTAATGATAACTGCACTTAAATACGTTCATTTATTTAACACTTTAAATTTTTTGTAATGAATTAATCGCAGTGTTGTTTTCGTCAACGAATTTATTTTGTTGACGAACCGTTTTCTCATCACGATAATGAGACGATGACGAGCTAAAAATGGCTCTGATGACGAAAACATGACGTTTGTGAGATTTCGCCGACGAGACGAAAATGTTCCATAGCTGATTGTCCGACATTAAAAACACGACATTTCTGCCTGTTGTGAACACGATCTGTCAATCAGTGATGCCGCTGCACTTTGGCCACGCCCACCACCAGATGCTCAGCGCACACAGACGAGCAGTTCATTCGTTCACAGATGAAGCCATGAAACATGTGGACATATTTCAACTATCATCCATCATAATTTACCAGGTCAAGTCGAGCATGTGTTCCTCATCCTTTGCTCATATTTTGGACATGTGTGTGTTCAGGGTGGAGTTTTACACTTCAGAAAATTCAGAGAAATAAAGCCACAGTTACCAAAGCTCTTTGCTTTCTAGGAAGAATTGAATTCACAATTAGAACTTTATCTGTGTAAAGCATCACCCTAAATAGATCAGAAAGTATCTGCTGTTGGTTGGAAACCTTCTAAGTCTAAAAACATTCCTTTTAATTTTGTAATTATTGATGAAAATAACCAAAAACAAGCTCAAACAAAGCTAGGTCTTTATTGACCTAAATTAATTTGTTAAAAGCTGAGACTTGGTCCTGAAGACTAAAACTGAGCTGCTGCCACAAACAACGCTGATTAATCGTAATTAATGCATTAAATCCCCCCAATGAATATAAACCAAAGCAGTTTTATTTCATTTTCCTGTTTATGACTGAGGCAAACTCATTGGTGAGTGTGTATATATGATATTTAGTGACATATTTATTTATTCCACAGTGAGTGGCCGTGTATTAGATGATCCATTAATGTCCACTGGAGGGGTTAATTTTCAGATACACCATCCTGACCCGTGCAGATACTAGAAACAGCCTTTAAATAGGTGACTGTGCATGAAAGGGTTAATGAATTAATGAATTAGCACCTTATGTCATTATCACTACATACTTTTCCATTATGCTGTATTTTATCAACACGTAGAACAAACTGCGTTGAAATGAATGGCTGAGTAAATTCTCGTGACTCCTTCACGATGAGCTTCAAAGCCTCGGCTGGAAATCTGTCGCCGTGTCCCCACGTGGATGAATTTTAGATGGTATCTTTACTTTTCATCTAGTGTAATTATTGGCTCCAAATGAGATTTTATCTGATTCCTTGGTTTTTATTTCTAATTAAACCTGAAAAACTCATTAAATTTCCCTCAATCACAGCTGTACTTTTAATTTAATCTGGGAGAAAGTGGGACAAGTGGCTGACGAGAGTAATGTCAGAGTTTTTCTTACCAGGTCAATATTGATCAAAACTGATTTCATTAACAGCAAAGAGGACACTGTCTGCATCCACAAGCTGGATCTTTCTTTTCCACAGGAAATCATCTAACATTAATAACCAGAATTAGCTGAGGCCAGATTTGTCTGCACGGAGCAGCAGGGTCCAGCAAACAACGAGGTGGATGAAAGGCTACAAAGGAGGGAAAGATCTTTTGAAACTTGATGTAAAAGGAGGGCAAAGAGGGAACTACTTTTCATGTGAAAAATGCTTTCCTTTCACATCCCAGAGTAATAAGTTGTAAGCAGCAAAGTACTGCAAAGTGCAGAGGGAGGACATAGAGGACTGGAACAGCCAGATAGCCTCCACTTCCTCCTCTAAATTATTCAGGGGGCTCATATTTTTCAGGGCAGCAGCCTTTTTGTTGTGGCTTCATGGGGACCAAGCAGCTCCACGGGAGGCTGGAACAGTGACAACAACAACCGGATCTTTTCAACCATAAACATGCAGTGAGGCTACATCTACGGCACCCCAACTGATCAGTGTCATTAAAACATTGATTAGATTTGAAAAAGGAAACAATCCAGTTGGATTATCGTTGCTTCAGATTTATTGAAGTGGATTTTTTGGATGTGGCTATAAATCAGCTTCTTGGAAGATGTGCAGCCATTGTCCCATTGTTTCAGGATTTACTGGATTAATCCTCTGAACAATGAAAGGGCTTCGCTGCAGCATTTTTAAGCCAACCAGATCAGAAAATCTCCTCTCTTCCCTCCATTTTCCAGCTCCAGTTGTCCACTTAAAGCCCTCTTAGCAGCTGCTTCACCCTGCATGCAGTCCCACCTACGTTCTTAGTAAACATAACTGAACTAGCTGATGGCTGGAAGTTAAAGAAAAAGAAGTACAATCAGGAAGGGTTTATTTGGGATGAACACACCTTATTAATTAGTCAATTAGTGGAAATGGCTCATAAAGTCAGCAGCCATTTCTAAGCGCTGACCATCGTTGTTTGGAGGAGAGTTTTGTTTCACTGGACAGAAACTGTTCACAGTGCTGAGTCATGACAGCAGACGTCTGAGTCGGACATGCAGATCCGGTGCAGCCAGATATCCACCATGTTGATCTGCATCATTTCCTGTCTCTGCTTCACAGGAAGAGAACCCAACCTGGAGAACCCCGGTTTTCAGCCGGACCAGGGTCGGTTTAAAGTAAATGCCAGTGTTAATGCATCGTAAAAGAGTCGCATGAAGCTGAAAATGCAACGTGGGTAAAATGAGTCATGTGACCTTCTAGTCTTAAATCACTGGTGGCTGATGGTTTCTCTCACTGGGTTAAAGTTGAAATGATTTTATGAAATGAAAGTATAGATAATATTAATAAACCTACATTTTATCTTTAGGGGAAATGAGATTAAGTGTTTACAATAAATGTGGGTTTTCTGTTTGAGAAAGGAAGCAAACATTGAAAACCAGTGATGTTTATCACCTTTTCTCCCATCCTGTGCAGCAAGTGTGAAGCTGAGTCACCTGAGAGGTAAAATCATCACCTCCAACTGTCTCCAAGTAAACATTTCAAACGGAAGAGAAGCCACGACTCTGTTTTCTTGGTAAATCAAATTGTGCTTAGCATGGCAGTGATGTTTTAAACAGCTGGATGTTTCTGATCTGTTAGCAAAGACCTGATTGGTTGGTAAACACCAGCAGCGTTTGTGCTGCAAATTAAAGGAAGTGAATCCCGTGTTGTGTGGACAGATGATTCAGCTTGTTAACACAGGATAAGACGAGCTTCATTCTTACCCTAAAGGGAAAATTTCTTTGCCACCAAACATCTCATACATTTACAATGAGAACAAACATTATAAAAACCTTAAATATGTAAATATACTATAAACATGGTTAAGTGCAAAAAACTACAGGTGTTCATTAAAAACTCTGACAGCTGCAGGAACAAGAGGCCTCCTGAAACGTTCAGAAGAACATGGAGGCATGACAGGACCTTCACTAAAAGAGCTTTTAAGACCATTAAAACATCAGAGGAATGTTTCTAGGCATAGAATTGTTTCCAGTTTGGACCTCATTCTTTTTGCCAGAATGAGGTCCAGAGAGTCAGAGGTGATGCCAATTACAGCCTCAGCTGTTTAATCAACTTCTTGATCTGGTTTTTGTCATCTAGACAAATGTTGCTCGTCCAGCGCAGAAAATAACCCTGGATAAGATTCCCTGATGGACACCAAGACGTTTTCTGCTCTTCATGTCTTTTAGCAGGGGATTATTTTGTTGGATGGATGGACGGATGGATGGATGGATGGATGGATGATGGATGGATGGATATATTGATGGATGGATGGATGAATGGATGGATGGATGGAGGGATGGAGGGCTGGATCGATGGATGGATGATGGATGGATGGATATGTTGATGGATAGATGGATGGATGGATGATGGATGGATGGATATATTGATGGATGGATGGATGGATGGATGGATGATGGATGGGTGGATGGATGGATGGATGGATGGATGGATGATATATTGATGGATGGATGGATGAATGGATGGATGGATGGATGGAGGGATGGATTGATGGATGGATGGATGGATGGATGAACTGATGGATGGATGGATGGATGGATGGATGGATGGATGGATGGATGGATTAATGGATGGATGGATGAATGGATGGATGGATGGATGGATGGATTAATGGATGGATGGATGGATGGCTGGATGGATGGATGGATGAACTGATGGATGGATGGATGGATGGATGGATGGATGGATGGATGGATGGATGGACGGATGAGTAGATGAATTGATGGATGGATGGATGGATGGATGCATGGATGGATTAATGGATGGATGAATTGATGGATGGATGGATGGATGGATGGATGGATGGATGGATGAACTGATGGATGGATGGATGGATGGATGGATGGATGGATTAATGGATGGATGGATGGATGGATGGATAGATGGATGGATGGATGGATGGATGGATGGATGGATGGATGCATGGATGGATTAATGGATGGATGGATGGATGGATGGATTAATGGATGGATGGATGGATGGATGGATGGATGGATGGATGAGCCTGACTGTTAGCTTGACTGTTAACCTGGATGTCAGGGTACCTGGCTTCTGTTCCACAGAATAAATCTCCATGCTAACTTATGTGTTACTGCTTTGTGAAACCGAATCAGGGATAAGTTCAGTCAGGATAACTGAGGAATCCTAGCGTAATTCCTTATCTCAGTTTGGTGAAACAAGCCTCAGGGTTAACACTGTGGTCCTCTTGGTTCCTCTGCTTCATAATAAAATTGTCATTTATGCCCATAATGAGGATAAACTCTCAGGTAAACACATTTAGTAGAAAACGCAACATATGAGCCTACAAATACTTTTATTTCTCTTCCTCTGAATGCAGCTCACATCCCAACACAACACGTGAAAATGAGCTAAAACGCAGCAGAACATTATGCAGACTAAAACAAACCCTCGCTGCTCTATAAATATCAGACTGGTCAGATCATCAAATCACCTATTTGTTCTAAAATAATGCTAAATACGGAGTACTTCTACCAGATCTTCTTCCTGGACTTGGTGCATGCAGTCATTAATCACAGTGTCAAAGTCTATTCCCTTGACAAGGTCAGCTTTATTGGCCAGCACAGAGTTGCAGACAGCCACCTCCCTGTCATGGTGGTCCCAGGTCCATTGTTATTCTTTGTTTTTACAATAAATATCTCTCACCTTCTGAGTTGGAAAGTCATGACTGCATTAAGAAGAAGCAGAAAGTGAAGTCAGATGAGACCTGTTTCCATGGTAGCGGCTCATCACTGCATTCGGGGACGAAGCATTTATCATCGGTGAAGGTTGTCTCATATATGTGTTTATTTGGGATTATGGAGGGTGTGGAGTCCTGCATCATGTCTGACTTCCTGTCCTCTGTCCTCACATAAACAGGATTATCATTTCTTTTTCTTCTTACTTGTCATTGTATGAAAAGATGACATGAAGAGCCATTTCCAGGTTTTCTGTCTATAAATTTACAGTAAATATAGTGTTTCCTTCCAGGTGAAGCAGCAGGTTGGTTCTTCCTGTTTAGATCGAACAGCTGATGCTGTTTCTTTCTATCTGGTGTATCCTTGTCTTCTGTTTCTTCCCTTCACTCCCTTTTTCTCTTCAGTTTACTGCCTCCTTTCTTCCCCCAGGCCTCTGGTCAGGTCCAGCATAAATATGTAAATCCAGCAATAAACTCATTTAAAGAAAATAAAATTTAATTATCAAGACGAGACTTAATCCATAAAGCCAGACCATCATTCTGCTGTCATCATGTTGGACAGGACCAGTTAAAAAGAAAGGAAAAAAATCTCCTGACATACAAAGCTCTTAGAAACCAAGCTCCACTGGATCATAACGCTCTGAGTTCCACGTATTCCCACCACAGAGCTTCACTCTCAGACTGCAGGTTTACTGGTGGTTCCTCGAGGAAGTAGAATGGGACGCAGAACCTTCCAGTATCAGACCCTCTCTGTGGAACCAGCTCCCAGTTTGGGTTCAGGAGGCAGACACTCTCTCTACCTTTAACATCAGGCTCAAACCCTTCCTTTCTGGTATAGCTCATAGTTCTAGCATCCCTTAGTTATGCTGCCTCAGGTTCAGACTGCTGAGGGACATCCCATGATGCTCTGGGCTCTTCCTTCCTTTATCATCTCTTTATTTTCCATCTATACATTTATGACATTGTGTCATTCATGTTTCTCTTCTTCTTTCTCAGCAGGGATCCCTGGATCAGAGTTCACCCTTTTTTCCTGTCCTCTGCACCCCCAACCAGTCCAGGAAGATGGCCGTTCTTCCTGGTTCTGGTTCTGATGGCAGTTTTTCTTCCTGGTCTTGGTTCTGATGAAAGTTTTCCCTCCTGGCTCTGGTTCTGAAGGAGTTTTTCCTTTCCTTTTATTGAAATGAGTCCGCCTGTATGAACGCTGTTTCTATAAACGTGGATTTGTTTTAGTTGGATCACAATGAGTCGGCTTTAATTGATTCTGGGTGTAAAGTGCCTCCTGATGACTTTGTTGTAAATCAATGCTACAAATAAGCTGAATTTTGTTGTTTGTGAATCGTTGACATTTTTAATGCTCATTAAATGAAGCTTTAAGAAACTTGTTATGCTTTCTAAGCAGATTCTGGGACGTGGCAGTTTGAGATCTGGCTGGACTCTTCTAAATGAACGACGCAGGCACACTGAGCTCCTGTGAAGAGCACACACACTGCATCATGCCAGAGTGGCTGCCAAGGTGAAAGGAGACAAATCTGCTGTATTAGTGGTGTGAGTACTGACTTCTGACACAGAGATGGATCAGTGCCGGTACCAGACCAAAGGTTGACTCCACCAGCCAGCAGGGACACACACAGACTCAGTCATTTAAACACTGAACACATCAGTTATGTTACATGTGGTGGAAACAGCACATGTACAGTGGTGCATGTTTTTAGTGTTCGGATCTGAATGAAGCAGCAGGTCAGGAAGAACATTTTATGTGTCTAAGTTATGAAATTTTGTTTGCATGTGCAGCCAAATCTCTTCTAAATTCATCTTACGTTTTCTTTTCTATACAAAGCGCAGCACCGTGGTAGCCATCTGCATGCCATGTTGGACGCCTGCATGCTGCGGTCTACACGCCGCAGTGGTTGTTTGAGCACCGCTGTCAGCACTGCACTGGTCGCCTCAGCAAGCTGCCTGATGTGGAAAAAGCTGGACTTCACTACAGAGCTGATTTGACTATCCAGTTTAAAATCGCTGTCCATCTTAAAACCCAAGTGTGAGACTGTTGGCTTTAAAAAAAACTGCCAAAGGATCCAAATCAATGGAGCAGGGTTCACAAAAGCCACTGGGACCAAACACCATTACTTCAGTTTTTTTTCTCATTATGGTATAAAAGGTTTAGGGCCAACCAGGCTTCTATGTCTTCGAGACATGCCAGAAGAGGTGCAAGGAAGAAGGCATTTTTCTTTTTAAGGGGCACATATATCAGACTGTCGTCAGCGTAAAAATGATAAGAGATGCCATGGCTTCTCAGGACTGAGCCCAGTAAATACAAAGAGAAAATCAGAGGCCCTCAAATCCCTGGGAAATCCCATAAGGAAGTGGAGCAGAGCTGGAGTCAAAATTTCCAAAGGTCTCATTCATGGTTCTGTCGGAGAGATAAGAACCACTCCAATGCAGTACCGCCGACTGTAGGCAGTAACACGCCTGCACGCGCCAACTGTAGGCGGTAACACGCCGACTGTAGGCGGTAACACGCCTGCGCTCACCGACTGTAGGCGGTAACACGCCTGCACGCGCAGACTGTAGGCAGTAACACGCCTGCACGCGCCAACTGTAGGCGGTAACACGCCGACTGTAGGCGGTAACACGCCTGCGCTCACCAACTGTAGGCGGTAACACGCCTGCACGCGCAGACTGTAGGCAGTAACACGCCTGCGCGCACCGACTGTAGGCGGTAACACGCCTGCACGCGCAGACTGTAGGCAGTAACACGCCGACTGTAGGCGGTAACACGCCTGCACGCGCCGACTGTAGGCGGTAACACGCCTGCACGCGCCGACTGTAGGCAGTAACACGCCGACTGTAGGCGGTAACACGCCTGCGCGCACCAACTGTAGGCGGTAACACGCCGACTGTAGGCGGTAACACGCCTGCACGCGCCGACTGTAGGCAGTAACACGCCGACTGTAGGCAGTAACACGCCTGCGCGCACCAACTGTAGGCGGTAACACGCCGACTGTAGGCAGTAACACGCCTGCGCGCACCAACTGTAGGCAGTAACACGCCGACTGTAGGCAGTAACACGCCTGCGCGCACCAACTGTAGGCGGTAACACGCCGACTGTAGGCGGTAACACGCCTGCATGCGCCGACTGTAGGCAGTAACACGCCGACTGTAGGCGGTAACACGCCTTCGCGCACCAACTGTAGGCGGTAACACGCCGACTGTAGGCGGTAACACGCCTTCGCGCACCAACTGTAGGCAGTAACACGCCGACTGTAGGCGGTAACACGCCTTCGCGCACCAACTGTAGGCAGTAACACGCCGACTGTAGGCGGTAACACGCCTTCGCGCACCAACTGTAGGCGGTAACACGCCGACTGTAGGCAGTAACACGCCTGCGCGCGCCGACTGTAGGCGGTGACACGCCTGCACGCGCCGACTGTAGGCAGTAACACGCCAACTGTAGGCGGTAACACGCCGACTGTAGGTGGTAACACGCTAACTGTAGGCAGTAACACGCCTGCGCGCGCCGACTGTAGGCGGTAACACGCCGACTGTAGGCGGTAACACGCCTGCGCTCGCCAACTGTAGGCGGTAACACGCCGACTGTAGGCGGTAACACGCCGACTGTAGGCGGTAACACGCCTGCGCGCGCCGACTGCGCTGACTGTAGGCAGTAACACGCCTGCGCGCGCTGTTAGCACAGCAGCAATCTGTTGGACGTGATGTTAGCCTGTTAGCTTAGCATAGCTGTTTTCAACCTGAAGGGTGACGACAGCTGCATGACGGGACTCCGCGAGACTACGAACAGCTTGTCAACCGATTAACTTATCAATATAATAATAATGATACTTATTATTATTTTATTGATAAGTTATTAAGTTTATTATTATTATAAATCAGCTTTTATAATTATTGATAAGCTATTTATATTCAATATCACTAATTTGTCATGAAAAGCTTTAAATTAATTTATTATCTTTTTTTTAAGTTTATGTTTTGATCATTAAAATAAAAAGCAAAAATCAGGGAGTATGATCCCATCAAGGCTGTAATGCTGTGGCACGAGGACTGTTAGGCAAAGACAAAGAGCAGAGAGGGAAAATAACATGTGCGTAGAGGTGTGTGTGTAAAATAATTTAATAATTTGGCCAGTAAAAGATGTGTTTGGCTGGTGGATTTTTTCCTCTACTGGCCAACTAGGCCGGTGAGTCATTTTGGACACTGGGTCACAGATACAAACATCTGGTTCCAAAAAACAAACTCCATCCATTGCTGTCTGACTGTTGTTTCCTTCGGGAATTTGAACAAACGCAGCTTTCCCTCACAGCCGAAGCAGCATTTCTTGTGTCACATGTTGACACTGAAAAACATCGCGGTGTCTTCCGTCTTACACTGAGCACACACCAGAGAAGATGGTTAATAACTGAGGTCTCTGAGCTGCAATAGCAGTCATAGCAGCACAGCTTTCCCAGTAATCCTGTTACTGACGGCGCCGCCGTCCACTATTCTGTATGTGTGAGACTTGGGAAGATGCGGTGCATGAATATAAAACAAGGTTCACCCAGAGCCCCTGTGTAATTAATCCTAATTAAAAGATATCATGCTTTATTTATTAGGGTCCGAGCCATACAAAGTATGGCAAGGCCCTATTGTTCCTGAAATGTTTATTATTGTTCTCCTTCTCCTTCTAAGCATTTTGAGCCTAAATATCACCCCCTAAACACCCATGAAAAGTTGTGAAATTTGGCACACACATCAAGCCCGGTGAAAAATTTCATATTCTAAAGTCCGCATTGACTTCAATGCAAAATCGGCTCAACAGCGCCACCTAGACTCACCAAAAATCACCACATGAATGGGGTCCCGAACGTCTACTTCGACGTAGGAACACGAAACTCGGCACACACGTGTAACACCCTGAGTCGACCAAAAAACTCAATAGAACATCTGTTGCCATGGCAACAGGGTGCCCGCCATCTTGGCGTGTACGGCCATTTTTTTGCCATTTTTTGCACTTTACACACATCGTATTTGAACGAACTAGTCTGAGGGGATTCGTGCAATTCACTCCAAACTTGGTGGGAAGCTTCCTGACAAGTTGGGGACCAAACGCTCCTCAAATCTTTCTAATAGCAGAAAGCGTGTTACCGTGGCAACCGACAGAAAAACACCTTCTCGCCATGAAACACGGTTTGCTTATATCTCCATAGAAATAGATGGGATCTCCACCAAACTTGACAGTATTCATACGTGTGACACCCCAAATCCAGCAAAGAAGTCAATCAAACACCTCTTACCATGGCAACGGGTCGCCCGCCATCTTGGATTTCACTGCCATTTGAACGAACTAGTCTGAGGGGAATGGTCCGACCGACTCCAAACTCGGTGGGGACCTTCCTGACAAGTTGGGGACCAAACGCTCCTCAAATCTTTCTAATAGCAGAAAGCGTGTTACCGTGGCAACCGATGGAAAAAGACCTCGCCATTAAACACGGTTTGCTCATATCTCCACAGAAATAGATGGGATCTGCACCAAAGTTCACAGTATTCATACGTGTCACACCCCAAGTCCAGCAAAGAAGTCAATCAAACACCTGTTGCCATGGCAACGGACTGCCCGCCATCTTGGATTTCACTCACATTTTGACAAACTAGTCTGAGGGGATTCGTGCCACTGACTCCAAACTTGGTGGGAAGCTTCCTAATAAGTTGGGGACCAAACGCTCCTCAAATCTTTCTAATAGGAAAAAGCGTGTAACCGTGGCAACCGACGGAAAAATGCCCTCGCCATGAAACACGGTTTGCTTATATCTCCATAGGAATACATGGGATCTGCACCAAACTTGACAGGATTCATACTTGTGACACCCCAAGTCCAGCAAAGAAGTCAATCGAACACCTGTTGCCATGGCAACGGGGTGGCCGCCATCTTGGATTTCACTGCCATTTGAACGAACTAGTCTGGGGGGGATTCGTGCGACTGACTCCAAACTTGGTGGGAACGTTACTGACAAGTTGGGGACCAAACGCTATTCAAATCTTTCTAATAGGAGAAAGCCTGTAACCGTGGCAACCGACGGAAAAAGCCTTCTCGCCAGGAAACATGCTTTGCTTATATCTCCATAACAATACGTGGGATCTGCACCAAACTTGACAGGATTCATACTTGTTGGGTCCCTAACGCATTACACCACCTGTTGTCATGGCAACATAGCATGTTAGCTAGCAGAATTAGCATGCAAGCAAAAAATCCTAACTAGGTATTTCAACGTTTCAGATTCTCAGCTACGTGTTTTACCATGTCACCTACCATGTTACCAGGCTACCTACCATGCTAGGAACAGGTGTATGAGACGGGTGGCGGGGTCCAGGACGCTCGGACCTGATGGATGCCGCTTGCGGCTTTAATTATTATTATACTAGAATGAACAGTGAAATTAGAGTACACTAAATGGTCACACACACACACACAGACGTATACTGTTTGCGTATATATATATATATTTTGAACTTTCTAAATGTTTTCCTCCACACACTTCATTAATAGGCATTAATATGTGATGGTATTCCAGGATGGGATCCGTTGGGATGTGTACTTTTGGACGGGGGAGGGGCCTATGGCAGCACCATTGCTCATTAAGAAGAGGAAACATTTTCACATCAGTCTCCAAAAGTCAATATAAAATACTGGATAAAAAAGAACAGATCATTATCGATATTTCATCATGTCAGTCCTGCATAACAGATGTGTGTGTTTATACAGACCACTAAATAATGTGTGTGTGAGTATGTTGGATGGAGTAAATGGGTTGAATAATAGCGTGTGTGCATTTTCAGATATTCAAATAAACATTAAATTTCCTTTCATCTTCCAAATATATGCAGCACCTCGTATGCTGCAAAACAGGCAGCAGAGCAGGCTTCACTTGTGTGTGTGTGTAAACAACAAATATCTTCAGCCCAGTAGTTTTATCAGTCCTCTATATGAAAGGAGTTTTTCTTTTCCTTTATCTCTTAACTTCTTAAATTATACATTCCTGCTGCCTTTGGAGGTCAGTTGTAGCTTGACTTTGGGCAGAGCGTATCCACATATCAATGGCCAACATTCAGAGGCAGAAAGCAGCTAAAACATGCCTCTTCTACTGAGCCAGACTCTTCATTAAGTCTGTTATTAGTGGGAAGATTTCTCAATCAACATGTTAATTTAACTTCACAGCTCAGAGTTTGGTAGGCTTTTCTACCCCATGAAGAGCCTGGACTACGACGAGGCCAGAAATTCATATGTTAACACCTTCCAGTTGGGTCCTTGGGTAAAACCCTTTATGCTACTGCCTAACCTTCTCATCATGACTGCAATCGAACAGAGAGACATACCAGCTCAGACATCAACTGTTCAAAGAAGGTCTGCGTCAGGTACTGACGCACAAGGGTGTTATGGCCTTAAATGAGCTACAGGAACACAAAACAGACCCCACTACATGAGAAGTGAACAAGGCACTGTTGGATGCTACTACTCCAGTAACCCTAGTGAGCAGAGCTACATGAAGAGAATGTGGGATATATGGAAACTTCAACACCCACAATCTACACTGATATCAAACCAACTTGTACCTCAGTGTTCCAACATCTGCAAACAGCAACTCCTTTCACAGTTAGAGACTGAAGAGATACAACATGCTAATGCTAGAAAGGGAGATAACATCAACTCCCTAGAGACTGGGTACCGAGCCCCAGTGATGAATGACATGAATGAGAGAGCAACTGACCCGAGGAATAAGATCCTGGCTAAGATGAGAGCCTGCAACCCCGATGCTACTAGCAAGAATGAGTGAAGTACCACCAGAAAGTCTTCTAGCTGATCTAAATGCAGCACTAAGAACAATCCTTACTGCAACCATCACTGAAACCAATGAGCAGATTTAGAGCACATCAGCAGTGCTCCGCCCTCCGTGGGCGGTCTCTCATCCATCCAAGCTCAGGTCCTCTACCAGAGGCCTGGGAGCTTGAGGGTTCTGCGCAGTATCTTTGCTGTTCCTAGGACTGCACTCTTCTGGACCGAGATGTCTGAGGTTTGTCCTGGGATCTGCTGTAGCCACTCTTCCATTTTGGGGGTTACTGCCCCGAGTGCTCCGATGACCACGGGCACCACTGTTGCCTTCACTTTCCAGGCCTTCCCAAGTTCTTCTTTCAGGCCCTGGTATTTCTCCAGTTCCTCATGTTCCTTTTTCCTGATGTTACAATCGCTTGGTATTGCGATGTCAACCACAACGGCTTTCCTCTGCTGTTTGTCCATCACCACATTGTCCGGCTGGTTTGCCATTACCATTTTGTTGGTCTGGATCTGGAAGTCCCACAGGATCTTAGCTCAGTTATTCTCTACCACCTTCGGAGGTGTTTCCCACCTTGACCTCGGGGCTTATAGTCTGTACTCCGCACAGATGTTCCTGTACACTATACCAGCCACTTGGTTATGATGCTCCTTGTAAGCTTTCCCTGCCAGCATCTTACACCCTGCAGTTATGTGCTGGATTGTCTCAGGGGCCTCTTTGCACAGTTTACACCTGGGGTCTTTTCTTATTTGGTAGATCTGGGCCTCTATTGCTCTGGTGCTCAAGGCCTACTCCTGTGCAGCTATGATCAGTGCCTCTGTGCTGTATTTCAGTCCAGCCCTTTCTAGCCATTGGTAGGATTTCTCTATCAGCCACTTCAGTTATCTGTCGGTGGTACATGGAGGGGCTTTTCCTCCCATGATGGTTCCTCCATCACCACATGATCTGTTTTCCACTGCCTGAGACATTCAACATACACTTGGTCAGTTGGGGCCATCTTCCTGATGTATTCAAGAATGTTGGATGTTTCATCCTGGATTGTGGTTCTGACACTCACTAGTCCTCTGCCTCCTTCCTTGCGCTTAGTGTACAGTCTCAGGGTGCTGGATTTGGGGTGGAACCCTCCATGTATGGTCAGGAGCTTTCGGGTTTTCACATCTGTGGTCTGAATCTCTTCCTTTGGCCAGCTTATTATTCCCGCAGGGTATCTGATGACCGGCAGGGCATAGCTGTTAATTGCTATATATATTAGTGCTGGGCAACGATTAAAATTTTTAATCGCGATTAATCGCATGACATGCTGCGATTAATCGCATGACATGCTGCGATTAATCGCGATTAATCGCATCGTTACGCGCAAAATGTCTCTTTCCTTTAAAAGAAGGCCTACACTTATATAAAGAAAATGCAGTAAATTTTGGTTTACTAACACACATCAGGGGTGTTTAACCTGCAACTCTGGACCTTCCACAATCCCTCTAAATACGTGGCTGAAATATTTTTTTTAAATCTATCTTTCTTGTCATTAGGTTGGAAACCAGGGACTTTTTTTTTTCTTTTACAGCATTTTCCACAAATATCTACATTCCTTAGAAGAAAGTCTGTCTATCCTCTTTTCATAAAGGTTTTATGTGTTTCCTTTATATTAAAACCTTAAAAATTGAAATTAAAAATGTGGTTCTTCAAAAATAACAAATATCCTATGGTGGCTCTTTATTAAAAATATATATTAAGTTTCCTTTTTGAAAAGTCTCATAACATCTGCATCTCTAAAGGAGTTTTATTTATCTGGCTGAGGGAAAAATGTCTCTTTGGATTGGAAAGGCTGCAGACCCCTGCGCTAAACACATAAACAGGTTTAGCAGCAGTTTTCTTTTTAAACAGCAACAGTTAAAATATTTCTTCATATATAAAACCAAATATTTATGAGAAAGAAGGATGAAATGTTCAGGATTTACTAACTAAAAGGTAAAAAGTCAGCAGGATGAATTTAAAGCTGTGAAGCTGCTTCCTTCTAAACACAGAAGGAACAATATGTGATGAATATCAGCATCAGGTGAACAGACAGAAAGCAGGATGAGAATCTCACAGCTTCTAGATGGTGAGGAGAGAGAAATATTCACAATATGCACAATAACTTCCATCCATGCACCTTCACTGCTTCATTATCCAGGTTTCTGGATATAAATTCTCTAAACTTTCATTCTTAGCTTGACTGTTTAGCTTCACCTCTGCACCTGCAGCCTCCACTACCGGGAGTTAAGGGTTAACATCTGGTTTCCGGGTGTAGCGTCAGGTCTGTAGATGTAACTATAAACATGTGTGGTATCCACAGAAAGTCCAGAATCTCAGCTACCAGCTCAGTAAAAACCATTTCTATCAGCAACAAACACAGTTAAGACAACAATAATTAAAAAACCAGGTACACAAAGTCTGAAAAACATGTAAACACAGATGATGTCTCTTGGTGAACACAATCAAACGGCTCCTCTACTGAAAGCTCACATCTCACAGATTCCACAGCTGGAAGTTTCATCTCGATATGACCAAGATTCACCGAACCAGAGGCAGAAGAAGACCCGATTTATGCTGCACGCTTCTAAAAGTCAGAAAACATGTTTTACCTTTGCTGTCTGGCTTAAAGTAAAACCGTATTTATTAAAAAAAATAATAATACATAAAAAGTTTCCTGTCCAAAAATCACGATGTTCTGTCCATCTGCATGTATTTTAACAAAGAGAAAAGTTGGTTCTTCTTCTTCTTTCTTAAGTTCCAGACAAAAAACGTCTCTTCATTTTAATAAACCCGCTCTCTCCTGATTATATCAGACACACCGCTGCAGCAGGGAAGAGAGACATGGACGCCATGTTTCTGTCATCAAAGCTAGTGGCCAGAAAAAAAAAATTAATGCGCGATTAAAAAAATGAATGACGTTAATTAAGCACTGCGTTAACGTGCGATTAATGTGTTAACGTGCCCAGCACTAATATATATATATATATATATACATTTAAACCTCTCTAACGTAGGCACACAAACCTGAACAGTTCACTCTACAAGCAGATGCATCCGTATGATTGTTAACAGGAATCCTTGTGCTTTTCTTAGATAATGACGGGCAGCTTTGGGAGGTTTTGATGTGGAAATTGTTTGTGCATGTCTTCAGTAAACATTGTACTTACAACAGATCTGTCTGTCAGTGCAGCAGCTGATTGACTTCATTTTGCTTAACGGCTGAGTATATTTACGTTTGCTCATCTTTTGGCCCATTGAGTGGAAAATGAAGACTCGAACAAACAAACAATGTAAACATTATCACATGATAAATTCCACTGTTTTATCTCTTTATTATATTAAGATAAGTAATAATAACTCCTGGAGGAGTTGCGGGACATCATCCTAACCCTTAATGTCCTTCCCACGTTATTGTTTTACTGTTTATTATAAATTACAGCAGTTTAACAAATGTTTCCTCTACTGTCTGTGTTTACTGAGGAAGTGGTGCAAGCTGAGGCCTGTTTAGAAGGAGGTGAGTAAACAGCTGCTGACCCAGCAGCAGGTTGGAAACCTCATAGAGGTGTCCATACAGACTCGGATCCAGGGGCCCCATGAAAAGAAATTGAAGTCCTTGCTCAGCCTTTTTTTTACCAAGAGCCCAACCTGGAGCTTTCTCCCTGGAAAACCACTTATCAAGTCCTGAATTCCAGCTATCTATTCTATCAGCTGTTCTATTATATAGTATCTCCAGTCATGTAATGTCATGTGTAACAGCAGCACAATCATGATGTCTGGTGGCCTCCCACTATTTGTTTTACTTAAAGGTGTTTTCAGTGATTTCACCAACAATGTGAAGGGAAACTGATCTGACTACCAATCCTCCACGTCATCGTCTCCTCATGTAGCAACACATGAAGTCTAATTTATCTCCAGATCTGTAGACTCACAGGTGAAGCTTTAGATTAGTGGGGAACATATATGATGCTTTATGGTTGTTGCTGGTTAATCTTCTAGAAAATGTAAATATTTCTCTGGTTGGATTGAAAGCCGTCACCCAGTCTGCGGCACTAGAAATGTTCCTACTGCAAAGCAGGAGGACGAGTCCAAACTACTGACCTGACCTACGTTACAGAGACAGCTGAGAACCGTTCAAATCAGTCTAAAATAAATACAAACTAGTTTTTAATTATTATTAATAATTCAGAATTATCTTTATATTATATAATGTCTTTTCTTCACAATAATAAATTAATTCAACACTCAGCTGCTCACCTCCTTCCTCAGGGTCACCTGGATACGTTCAGGTGGGAAGGGGAGGGGGGCGTGTTCAGGAGGGGAGGAGAGGGGGACATGTTCAGGTGGGGAGGAGAGGAGGAAGTGTTCAGGTGGGGAGGGGAGGGGAGCATGTGATGGAGCAGGTGATGAAACAGGTGATGGAGCAGGTGGACTAAACCATTTAAGGGAATATAGAGGGGTGGGTGTTCAGAAATGTTGCTACAACAAAGAAACTTGGTGACACCGTTGCTTCATAACTAAATTGTTTGCGTGATTGTAAGTCTATCATTGAGTATCAGATCATTTTGTTAGTATTACAGCTACATTGAGGACCCTTCTGGGCGCCTGTCAATCATGGCCCCTAGAATCCTTCCCCTTTACCCCCGTTCGGTGCCCCAGCTCAGATCTGACTTTCAACATAAAATCTGCTCCATAACTTTTAACTTATTCTACAAGGTAATAATGTTAATGTTGATAATTGTTTAAAAGGTCTAACTCCTCTTTATATCTCCTTTCTGTTATGTTATGTAAATCACATGTAGAAATTAACTCTCCTTCACTCTACGGAAAATGAACATTTCATAATATTTGGAATTAAGTCGGATATTTCTTGTATGACTGACCTAAAGTCTCTAATATGACATGGGTCTGATAGAAGTCATGGACATATAAGTTACGTAATTTCAGATTTATTGCTAATATTCATTATTAATGGATGTTTATTATAAGCAGAGTTTTAAAAAATATTTTTTTTCTGTTTAATCAGCTGCTAACGAGAAGCACAAACAGCTAAGTATTTATCTTTGATCAGTCAGAGTCTGTTGGCTTGTATTTTACAAGCAGGATTATGGTGTGTGTGTGTGTGTGTGTGTGTGTGTGTGTGTTATTGTTGTGTATAATTTTGGGTGACATCCTCATGCATCACTTCATTAGTGTGACAATTTGCAGTTTGACTTGTAGTAAAATTTCACTTTCCTGACATGGAAACTGTCACCATAACTTTCTCTTCCCTCTGACTCATGAACCCACCCTGAGGGGCTTAAATCCTCCAACTCTGCAATAACTGCACGAACGTATGTGTTGCATTTTAACACTTGCATGCGTTTGAGCGTGCATGTGCATAGAGCATAAATCTGCCTGTGTTAGGAACATTTCCATTTCTAATTATTCCCTGGAAGGTGGTTTTAAGGGAGGCAGCTTATCATCTACAGCAACACAACATTCTGCTTCCATGTCTGCTAATAGATGATGTGTATGAAACAATTCTGCTCTCTCTGTTATATTTGTCACCTTTTCTTTGAATTTCTGCCTAAAGTGGTGGTGCATGGTTCCCTATGGACAAGGACGCTCCCCAGTACAACCAGTTGCTACCACGGGGAGCTAACTAAGCCTCTCATTGGATAATTCCTGCATTGATGATCAGATTTCAGCTGCAACTAGCAGCAACTGGATTAAAGGATGCAAGTCGCACTACAGAACTTTAGAAGGGTTTCTCAGTGGTGCCCCCTATTGATGGCTAACCCAGCATCACCTTCATCCTACCTGAACTCGGGTCTCTCCAGCCAGTAAAAGTCAGTCTGAGCTGAACTTTTGTCTCCTGTTCTGTCTCTTTCTCTCTTTCTTTCCCTCTCTTCCTCCAACACTGTCTAACATTTCTTTTCTCACTCATCCTCAGTGCTCGTTCAGGACAGCCAGTGTGTTTATATCCACATGCTACCATGTTGCTACCGTGTTGCTAGCATGTTGCTAGCATGTGATGCGGTGTGTACGGTGAGACTCAGCTGCAACGTTTCTCAGCCTCGGGGTGCTGCCGGGCCGCGACGCTCCAGAAATGTCGACGTCACCGCTCCTTCAGACAAGTCCAGAACGCAGTTTTAAGGCCAGAAAGTTGCTGTTTCATGTCGTGTTTTTTTTTCTGGCCTGCAGACCTGTAGGACTGACTGGTCCTGAATATCTGATGCTGCTTAACTAGTTTTAGCTTCTAAAAACTATGTTGAAAATCAGGGATAAATAAAGTTATTTGACTTGAACTGAGCTGCTGCTTCGGTCTGACGTCTGAGGGGGACTTTAGATTTTTGCTTCTGCATTTTAATGTCATACGGGTGGTACTCAGAAAGGCTGAGATCATCTCAGCTAATGTGTGATGTCAGCTGTTCGAGAACAACTGTCTGAGGTGGAAACATGTCTTGGTGTTTGGATGTAATGTGTCGTAATGGCGCTGTTTGGACAAAGACTGGGCCCAGAGAGTCTCAGCTAAGTTTAAAATCGCTATAAAATATGAAGCCGTTTCACATTTAGAAACGGTGAGAATGTTCTAAGAAGTTCAACGTAGAACACAATCAGAGCCAGAAAGAAAGCACATCGGTCGGGACTGGTTTCCAGTTGGGTTCTTCTTTTGACTGATCGTATTGGCTTTATGTTTCATTCTGGTCTGATGGTGGCCATTGCTGTTGGGATGTCAGACATTATCAACACTTTCTTCAGTGCTTTAGTTATATTTATTTCCACTACAGTTGGATCATGTGTTTTCCTGCAGGAATTAAAGAACCAACATGACGTGATGTGCACGCAGGATTTGGTGCAGCACAGTGCATGATGTGTGTAGGTTACAGCTAGAAGGCTATAGGATAAAAGACCTAGAAAAGATTAATTTTTTTCTGTTTCTTATTCTTTCCCTTCCGTCATCATGAGTCATTTCCTGCTTCAGCTATGGAGATGCTACCTGTTAGGTCATGGTTTCCCATCACGTCACACCTCCTCGCCCAACGTTACACTACGCCGAGCAGACTGCTGACTTTGCTCCAGTTAGCCATAGTTAGGAGACGTTTTACTGTTCTACTCTTCATGAACCAGGGTTCCCTCCAGCCACCAGGATGCTGCCTTGTATAAACACCACACACAAGGAACATTTGTTCACACTTTCTGAACACACAACTGACACCACAAATTTTTCTTTTATACCACCTTATGTAGTACTTTTCAACAGAGCTGCAAACCTGATCCTGTCTCAAAGCTGCGGAGTATCAGAAAGCAGATTCTTTAGAGAAAAGAAGTTGTTTTGGTCTTTATGCGTAAAAAGAAATCTTCAGTTCGGACCCAAGTCTCCATGTTCCAGCAGTGATGAGCTAAAGTTAACATGTTCCAATATTTTACCCTCCAAGGTTCATCTGGCTTATCTAGGATGAGTATTAATAACAAGTAGATGAAGTTAGATCCACTAATTATATTAACATTAACACTAGAAGTCCCAGGAATTTTGATGTCTCCCTAAAGTCCCAGAGAAGGGTCGAAAGACCTTTAGTCCAAACTGACGACTCTGCTGGCAAAAATTAGCATCTCTTCATTTGTAAATGCAGCCATTACCTGAGGAATGCACCCATTGCATCCAGCCCCTCCTTGTTACCTTGAAACGTCTGGTAAATTCTGTGGCAGTGGGGGATGGTGGGCTGAGGGGGATAAATAGTAGCTAGCTTCACCTCGAACAAATAGAAGGAAGCAAAATGCAGAGGCGGCTTACAACTCAGCAGGCATTGGACCTGATCCTCAGCGATACAAACCCTTGTGACTCAGATGGAGAAGAGATACAAATTCAGCTGGATTCGGACTCTGACTCTGAGCAGTCTTCAGGTAAGATTTGAAACTATTATTGAACTTTTTGGTATGACAAATTTCTTTCTTTCTGCTTTGTCCTGTACTGTGAGTTGCAACACTGGAATTTCTCCATTTTGGTACAAATAAAGGATTTTTTTAATCTTATTTCCAAAACATCCTATTTTCGTCCTCTGAAATTGTGAAATTGTTTACCTTGCAGATGATGAGACTGCTCCACTGCCAGAAAAGAGGGCTCGGTTGGGAAGTGAGAGGACAGAGATGGCTAAAGATGGCACAGTGTGGCATGAAGAACAGCTGGGGACATGTCTCAATTTCACCCCAATAGAACCATACGGCACAGATGGAGAGCCAACTGCTAAGGCCAGAAGAAGTATCCGGACTCGTCTTCAAAGCTTCTTCTGTTTTATAACACTTGAAATGCTTCGTAGCATTCAAGAATGGACCATTCAGCATGCACGGCAAAAGGAGCAGGCAGATTGGTTCATGAACCTCCCAGAACTAATGGCATTTATTGCAATTATTATCTTGCGGGGGGTGAAGAAAGTTCCATCACTACGTGACAATTGGTCAGCAGAGCTGGGAAACCCACGAATCATTGCTACTATGGCCCGAAAGCGCTTCCAAAACATCATGCAACACCTACGCTTTGATAACATGTTCACACGCAGTGAGCGAGTGGAGACAAATAAGTTTGCTGCAATTTCTAATCTGTGGGAATCTTTTGTCAATAACTGCATCAGATCTTATAACCCTGGTCGACACATCACTATTGATGAACAGCTTTTCCCGACAAAGACTCGCTGCAGTTTTCTGCAGTACATTGCAACAAAACCGGACAAATTTGGCATTAAGTTTTGGCTGGCTTGTGACTTGAAATCAAAGTACATTTGCAATATCCTGCCATATCTTGGCAAGGACCCCAGTCGTCCCAGTGGAGAGAGACTCTCTGAGAGTGTAGTGATGAGGCTGATGGAGCCGTTCATGGATAAGGGCAGAACTGTAACAACAGACAATTTTTTTACATCGCTGTCCCTTGCGCAACGACTGCTTAGCCGGAAAACCACCATCCTTGGCACAGTCAACAAGATTCGCCGGGAAATTCCTCAGTCAACTAGACTGAAGGACCACACTAAATTCACCACTCGAGTGTTTTCCACCACTGGTGCAACACTCACAGTATATGCGCCGAAACGGAAAAAGACTGTCTATCTTCTCAGCAGCATGCACAATGTGGTTGAGACTGAGAATACCACCAAAAGGAAGCCAAACACTGTCACACAATACAACACCACAAAGTGTGGTGTGGGTGTGATGGACCAGATGGTGCGGGAGTACAGCGTGCGTGCAGGAACACGGAGATGGCCAGTCGCCGTGTTCTACAACATGATCGACATGGCGGCACTGAACGCTCATGTTCTTCATAAGGAATGCACCGGAGTGCAGGAGAGAAGAGTGGACTTCCTGGTTGAGCTCGCGAAAGAGTTGGCCAACTCTCATGTGAGTCAGAAGAAGGCACATAAGGAGCAACTGCTTCAGCAGCAACCTCCCACACCTAGCCCTGGGAAAAGGGCAAAATGTCAGGTCAACCATCGATGCAAGAACAATTGCGCAACTGTAAGATGTGTTGACTGCTACAAATACACATGTGGCAAATGCAGGATGGAGATACCATGGAAGTGCCAAGCATGTTTGGACTTAGCACAGACGGACTGCTGAAAGAGCAGAAAAGCCATTCACACAAGGGCATGCCACTGTAGCCTTGTGTAAATATTTGTGAAATTGTTTCATTACTTGCATTATTTTAACTGTTTTGTTGTTTTTTTTATGACAAAAATAAAAAGCATTGGAAAAAATTCACAGTTGTTCTTTTATATCTTTGTCATGTTGACATTTATGCCCTCTTGACTTAGACACTAATGCTTCTGGATATTTTACTCACAGACCCTGCCTGTACCACCACAATCAAAAAATGTTCATTTTAAATATTCAAAATTGTTCATTGCTTGGGCTTTTTGGACATAAGGTACATGAACATTGGGTTAGAAAGTTTGAAAAATTGGTAAAAAATTCTGAAAAATTTGTATTTTTTCATTTGTATGAAAAGAGGAGAGCTGGACCTTTTAAAGTGATTTTTTAAAAAAATATGAATTCATCATTTTGTCATATCATTCTAAATTGTTTGCTTTTTTATTGAAGGCCCACAATGATTATCTTTTTTTTTTTCTTCTAAAAGCACACAAATGTGTCGAGGAGGTATATATCATATATCATATCAAATATATTTTTAATTATTTGAAATATACTAGAATGCAGGAAAACCTTTCTGAATCTGTTTGAGGTCTACTCCAATCTCATACTCAGGGGACCAAGCAGTGTCTCAAGCCAAGCTTTGGGCAAAAGTTGACAGTCCAGTTTCAAGAGTCTACAGTGTCTCCCCTAAGTATGCGCCCTCCTGGGGTGTGCCAGTAATTGACTCGTCTACAAACAAAAGAAGCTGTTCACAGCTTAAGACAGGATTTTAGCTAAAATCCTACTGGTCAATCGACCCATCTCTGGGTTGTAAAGGTAGAAAGGTCAATTGACCCCTCTCTGGGACTTCTAGTGCTAAGGGATGCTCGATAATAGCAAAAATCATAATTACGATATTTTGATTTAATTTAATCTTGATTATTTAACACGATTATTTATTATTTACTTTAATAATGTGAATCTTTTCTCTGTCTATTTATCTATCGAGAGAGAGAGAGAGAGAGGCAGCCAGTGTGTCTGTGGTAATCCAGACCAGCATCTTTCCTCCAGGTCCCAGTAGCTCTAGTTGGTCTCAGACCAGCAGCCATGTTCTGCCCGGTGTGATCTGGAAAAATGAGTCAGGAGACACTTCGGTTTCACGTAGAAATCAGCGTCATATCCGGCTCTATGGTGCAGCTTGACCACAGGTCCGTAGCGGTGGCAAAACGTTGGACTGGAGCCACGTCCTTCATCCAGAGCAGGAGAGACTCTCCACTGACATGGAGACCAGGTGGCCATGATGCCGTTTGTCCAGAGTGGTGATGAGGTTCTTAAATCCGGGTTGTTCTGTGTTAACTGAGCGCTGGTCTTCAGAGAGAAAAAGTTCAGTTTGTTTCTAACGTTTGTCTTTCTGTTTCTCTGGAAGCTGCTGGATTATTTAGTCGCCACACAAAAATTGAACATTTTCTATTTTCTTGTGTCGTGTCATCCCCGTGTGCACGTCTACGTGAACGAGCGCAACGTTTCACATGCACGAGTGTCGCCTGTTGCTTGGCTGGAGGAGGGCGGCCATTTTCACCTCATCGCACAAGTTCCATAGAAAATGATGAAGGAGCGACGTCGCCTCTGTGTGTCCAGCTCAGAACTTTAGAGGTGTTTACAACTCACGCTGAATAAAAGCAAAGCAGCTGGGGCGGTGGGAGGAGTCTGTAGCAGAGTGCTATGGGCGGTGGGAGGAGTCTGTAGCAGAGCGCTGCGGGCGGTGGGAGGAGTCTGTAGCAGAGTGCTATGGGCGGTGGAAGGAGTCTGTAGCAGAGCGCTGCGGGCAGTGGGAGGAGTCTGTAGCAGAGCGCTGCGGGCAGTGGGAGGAGTCTGTAGCAGAGTGCTGCGGGCGGTGGGAGGAGTCTGTAGCAGAGCGCTGCGGGCGGTGGGAGGAGTCTGTAGCAGAGCGCTGCGGGCGGTGGAAGGAGTCTGTAGCAGAGCGCTATGGGCGGTGGAAGGAGTCTGTAGCAGAGCGCTGCGGGCAGTGGGAGGAGTCTGTAGCAGAGTGCTGCGGGCAGTGGGAGGAGTCTGTAGCAGAGCGCTGCGGGCGGTGGAAGGAGTCTGTAGCAGAGCGCTATGGGCGGTGGAAGGAGTCTGTAGCAGAGCGCTGCGGGCAGTGGGAGGAGTCTGTAGCAGAGTGCTGCGGGCAGTGGGAGGAGTCTGTAGCAGAGCGCTATGGGCGGTGGGAGGAGTCTGTAGCAGAGCGCTATGGGCGGTGGGAGGAGTCTGTAGCAGAGCGCTGCGGGCGGAGGGAGGAGTCTGTAGCAGAGCGCTGCGGGCGGTGGGAGGAGTCTGTAGCAGAGTGCTATGGGCGGAGGAAGGAGTCTGTAGCAGAGTGCTATGGGCGGAGGGAGGAGTCTGTAGCAGAGTGCTATGGGTGGAGGGAGGAGTCTGTAGCAGAGCGCTGCGGGCGGTGGGAGGAGTCTGTAGCAGAGTGCTATGGGCGGAGGAAGGAGTCTGTAGCAGAGTGCTATGGGCGGAGGAAGGAGTCTGTAGCAGAGCGCTATGGGCGGTGGGAGGAGTCTGTAGCAGAGTGCTATGGGCGGAGGGAGGAGTCTGTAGCAGAGCGCTGCGGGCGGTGGGAGGAGTCTGTAGCAGAGTGCTATGGGCGGAGGAAGGAGTCTGTAGCAGAGCGCTGCGGGCGGAGGGAGGAGTCTGTAGCAGAGCGCTGCGGGCGGAGGGAGGAGTCTGTAGCAGAGCGCTGCGGGCGGTGGGAGGAGTCTGTAGCAGAGTGCTATGGGCGGAGGGAGGAGTCTGTAGCAGAGTGCTATGGGCGGAGGGAGGAGTCTGTAGCAGAGTGCTATGGGCGGAGGAAGGAGTCTGTAGCAGAGTGCTATGGGCGGAGGGAGGAGTCTGTAGCAGAGTGCTATGGGCGGTGGGAGGAGTCTGTAGCAGAGCGCTGCGGGCGGTGGGAGGAGTCTGTAGCAGAGTGCTATGGGCGGAGGAAGGAGTCTGTAGCAGAGTGCTATGGGCGGAGGGAGGAGTCTGTAGCAGAGTGCTATGGGCGGTGGGAGGAGTCTGTAGCAGAGTGCTATGGGCGGAGGGAGGAGTCTGTAGCAGAGCGCTGCGGGCGGTGGGAGGAGTCTGTAGCAGAGTGCTATGGGCGGAGGAAGGAGTCTGTAGCAGAGTGCTGCGGGCGGTGGGAGGAGTCTGTAGCAGAGTGCTATGGGCGGAGGAAGGAGTCTGTAGCAGAGTGCTATGGGCGGAGGGAGGAGTCTGTAGCAGAGTGCTATGGGCGGAGGGAGGAGTCTGTAGCAGAGCGCTGCGGGCGGTGGGAGGAGTCTGTAGCAGAGTGCTATGGGCGGAGGAAGGAGTCTGTAGCAGAGTGCTATGGGCGGTGGGAGGAGTCTGTAGCAGAGTGCTATGGGCGGAGGAAGGAGTCTGTAGCAGAGTGCTGTGATGCCAGCGGCTCGATTTGCAGCTGAAAACTGCACAAGAGTAAACTGAGAAGGAGCAAAACATCGGATCATTTTATTTTTATGATCGTTGAAAACCCAGACCGTCACTGAGATTAAAATTCCGTTCATCATCCAGCACAAAAATATTGAAACCAATTTTGTATTTTACAGTGAGTTTAACTGATCATATCTGCTTTCACAGTTAGATGCTCAAACTCAGGACTCTTCATCCAGGTGGGATTCCTAACAAAGCATGTTAAACGTTTCTTTTAAATATCAGGATGAACATGACAGGTTTGCATATTCTCCAGAGATATTTGTGTCAGCTTATCGGCTGTTTCTCAGCTTCTCATCTTGTTCTGCATCCCAAGGAAACAGCTTCCACCAAGCATCTGCTGAAACTTTCCATTCACACCCGTCAAAGGAAAAGTTCGTTATCAGAATGTTTCAGGATTTATTCAGCTTGGCTGAGTGTAATTTACATGTTACATGATAACCGTTTATTAGATAAGAGGAGTCGACATGTCCTTGATCAGCCACATGCTCATACTTCCTTCATGGTGCTGGAAGGGAGCGTGGCAACGTGATTTACACGAAACCAGCAGTAAAAACAACAGCAGTTTCCCTTCTTTTCCTCCATGAGCTCCGTCCATCCATGTCTATCATTTGCTACTTTATTTTTGGCCACATTCGCTCTTCTAAAGCTTTAAATTGCATTTAGCTGCTTTTTACTTCTCCACCAATTAACTGCTGATTCATTTTTCCGTTTCCTCAACTTTTCTTTCCCTCCCTCTGTAATAGTTCAATAACAAATACGCTTCACGTCTAAATCCCGTCCACACACACACATTAGAAAAATGTTCATTTTTCTGTCTCATTTCTGACTTCATACCTGCACACAGCAGATGACTGCATGGTAACCCAGGCAGAGCTGCCGTATAAACCAATTAACTGGCCTGGAATCAAGCCAATGGGAAGAGGAGTTTTACTCTCTCCTCTCTCTATCTTCCTTCCTCCTGAGCAGACCGGTCTCTGTAGGCTGAGATAGCACTGAGGGCTGCCAAGGTAAGAGAGGTTGGAGGGAGACGGGAAATAAAGTGCAGAGTTAGGAAAGGATGAAACACCTGGAAAGAGATGGGAGGGAGAAACAGGTGCAGAATGTGTGAAATGAAACCTGGAGGATGACTGAGGACAGACAGAGGGATGGCTTGGGTAAAAGAGACGTTGAAGAGAGATGTCCACGTCTGAGACAGAAGCAGAACAGAGACGTAAAACAGAGGAGGAGGAGAATGCGAATGTTAGGCCACACAGCCCTGGTAATGAGACAGTTAGCTCTGCAGGAGAGACCGGCTGCTGGAGGAGGAGGGAGCAAACGGGAGGAGAGAAAGCTGCTGTTAGACGGAGGGAAGAGGATCAAACAGGCTGGACGACAAATAGACAAACAAGGACAGACCTACATTCAGCAAATACAGACGCATCCATCATCCATCCATCCATCCATCCATCCATCCATTCATCCACTCATCCATCCATCCATCTATCCATCCATCCATTCATCCACTCATCCATCCATCCATCCATCCATCCATCCATTCATCCACTCATCCATCCATCCATCTATCCATCCATCCATTCATCCACTCATCCATCCATCCATCCATCCATCCATCCATTCATCCACTCATCCATCCATCCATCTATCCATCCATCCATCCATCAATTCATCCATCCATCAGTTCATCCATCCATCCATCCATCCATCCATCCATCCATTCATCCATCCATCCATCTATCCACTCATCCACCCATCCATCCATCCACTCATCCATCCATCCATCCATCAGCCCTCCCTGCACCATCTTCTCCACCTGTGCTGGGGACGGTCATCTAGGGGGCACCGGGGATAAATTATGTGTCCATGTGGAGGAATTCAACCCTGAACCTTCATACAGAAGGCATTCCTTGACGAATGGCGGTTCTCCTCCAACAGACATAATATTGGGCTGTCGTCAACATTCAAACTAACACCAGTACCAAACACCAACAGGGACAGCACTGTAAAAACCATCCTGTAAAACATACGGAGGTTTGCAGCAGCCATTCTATAAATACTGATTTCTAACTGATCACCTGATGACAATTTTTCCTTTTTTCCTGTGAGAACACACAATCTTTTCCAGCAGGACCTATCTGTATCACTTATAGTGCCTGCTGTTATCAGGGAAAGCAGGTGTTGTTTCTGGCTTACCCCGAACACTGATAAGCTTGGAGCTATTGATTACAAGTGAACCATGGTATGTCAACAGGATTTCTATCTACAAAGACCATTACCATGACTTATACCTATAATTAGGATTTGTTAAACAAGAAGGATTGCAGAAGAACACAAGAAACATTTTTTTTAGTAATGTACCCACTACACGCTTCATTAAGATGTGCTCCCAGTTATGTTCTTATAATCATGAATAACATAATGTTTGTGTTATTAGTTATAGTAAAGCTGTATCTGGAAGACAAATTATTTCATGACTTTTTTTATTGCTATTAAGAAAACCTGATGTCTTCCCAACCTTCGAAATCCAGAGCACGTTTCCTCTGGGAGTCATGGACCTTGTGTGGAACAGTTACCACCTGTGTAGTGAATTTAATGTCCTTTCTTTAAGGAGTTTCACTCATCGCCATCATCTCACAGGAAGGAATGTGGTTAAAAAAGCATCCTGAATGATGGGGATCACTTCAACGTTTGGTGGAATCAGATGGAAGAAAAACAGCAGTAGAACTTAGGACCATGTTTAATAATGAACGTCAGAACAGCTCAGCTGGTACCTGAATATCCTGAATGAGCAGGTTATTCCATCCTCCCTGATGGCTCAGTGCAGGATTCATGGGGCTCAAACTGAGAAATAGTGGTTCAGGGAACAGTAGACATCATGTTCACACATGGATCGGCCTCCACAGAGTCCAGACCTGAACCCCACGGAGGATCTTTGGGATGTGCTGGAGAAGGCTTTGAGGAAAAATCCTTAACAATAATAATAATTACAATAATAACAATAATAATAATAATTACAATAATAATAATAATAATTATAATAATAAAATCGTACTCCAGAGATTGGTAAGATGGCGCCTTGTGTCTGGCCGGCCATCTTCTTCAGTGTCTGCTGCTTGTGACATGGAGCGTGTTACAGCTGCAGGTGTATGATCACCTGATGCTTCTTAATATTCGTGACTCTTTGGAAAAACTGATGATTTGGCTTTCTGATGGACATTTAAAGATGTCTCTGCCCGTCCTGGTATCCATTCCTCTAGTTCGCCACAGAAGATGCGGAAAGCGAGGATTCCTGGTTAAACTGAAATCTCTCCTGGTTTCTTCCCGTCACGATCCCTGTTTTCTGATCGGATCGTCCACGGACTACAGTGGCAATGATCTGTTCCACGGAGTATAGATATCGGTGGGTCCAGCCAGTTCTCCTAGATACTGGTCTGCTCCTCCCCTGTTCTCGGCCAGTGCAGATCTCCCATCGGGGCTCGTGTCGGGGAATCTCTGGTCTTTCTCTCACCCGACTGGCCAATGCTCAGTTCGTACGATGCGGATTAATACCAGATCCCTCACAAACAACACATTTATTTTGGATGACTTTTTCACAACACATGACCTAGATTTCCTTTTGCTGACAGAGACCTGGCTGAACGAAGGCCTTTTCGGAGCTCCTCCCCCAGCTACTCCTTCTTCAGCACCCTGTGAACTACCGGTCATGGCGGCGGTCCAGCTGATAACAGGAAATAAATATTCCAGCTTTGGAGTGCAGCTGGTTGTGATGGATCTCGCCTGCCCCGTGCTGTGTGCCAGTTTATCTCCCACCCAAATTTAATAAGGACTTTCTTTAAGATTTTTCAGAATTTTTCTCTTAAATCGTCCCAAAGTCTGATAAGCTACTGATTTGCGGGGACTTTAATTTTCACATCTGCTGTGCAGGCAAACTGCCTTTTGGATTCCTTTGGTGTCTCTCAGCCTGTTAGTGCACCAACACATGAACATAGACACACTCTTGATCTTGTCATTTCTCACGGGCCTTCGGTTTCCCTCAGAGAAATAGCTGGCACTGCCATCTCGTATCACCTCCCCATTGTCCCCCCACCTGCGACAAGCCTCTCCCCAGCTTGCAGACCCTGTATCTTCACCTCATCAACAGCTGGAGAGTTTGCCATGGCCTTCAGGGACTCTCAGCTGCATGCTGACGGTGGACTGGTTCCTCCCCTTTGCCCAGATAGCCTGCGCTCCACTTTCCATTCTGCATGTTCTGCTATTCTGGACTCTGTTGCCCCTTTTCGTCAAAAAGCACCGGAACCAGACTGATCCCTGGTTGAATGACCACACCCGTCTGCTCAAACAACAATGCAGGCAGAGCGACAGTGGATGAAGGACTGACTGCATGTATCTCTGGCTTGTTAAGGTCTGTTTGGTTGCTTACCAGAGAGCTCTGGAGCAGGCCAAGTCCAAAGATCTGTTATCCATTATGGCAATAGTTTTCATCGTCCAAGAATATTATTCAATACCTTGACCCTCCATGCTGTCCGCTTTTAGGCCCGTCTCCCATCTGTCTTTTTCTTTCAAGGTTTTAGAGCAGTATGTTGGTATCCATGGCAACGTTCTCCTATAGTTTAAGTCATACCAGGAAAATATGAGCTTTTCTGTAACGATTGGTGATCTCTGCTCTTCACATGCATCCATCTCGTGTGGGATACCACAGCAATCTGTTCTCTTTTCATTATTTTTGCTACCTTTGGGATCATTTATGAGAAAACGTGTCTTTTCATTTTTATGCTGATGATGTGCAGATATATCTGCCATGGGACCAAACGCTGCACTTACTAAGCTACTGGGTTATACAAATGATGTAAATCCCAGGTTGGCACAGAACTTTCTGCTCTTGATTGACAGCTAAACTGGATGTAACTTGTTTGGTACGTCATCTATGTCGAATGTTTTCACAAACTGCAGAACTCTGGTCCCCTTTTTTAAATCACGTAAGAAATCTGGGTGTAACGTGTGACAGTGTCGGACTTGATAAACAGGTTAATTCTGTTGTTAGAACGAGCTTTATTCAGCTTCGACTTTTGGCCAAAGGAAGCCTTTGTCAGTCGGCAGGATCTTGAGAAGGCAATCTATGCATTCATGAGTTCCAGACTGGACTGTGAAGCCCTTTACGTTGGCTTCAATCAGTCTTCAGGTTCATGTCTCCATCTTATCTAGAACGCTGCCTGCCCAAATTTTACCGAGCACATCCAGACATGAACACATAACTCCCGCGCTGTCGTCGCTCCACTGGCTTCCAGTTCGTTTCAGGATCGATTTTAAACTTGTTTGTTTTATGCCGTTAATGGCCGCCGGCCTCCTACGTGTCTGAGATTGTAATGATCCGTAATCATATAATATAATTTATTTCTTGAAACTTTTAACTAATTTATGCATTCAGTTAAGTTTGTTTGTTTGTTTCTACCTTGTCCTGTCCAGCACGGTAGCGGCAGAATGATGGTCTGGCTGCTGTGTTGTGCTGAACACATTTGCTTTGCCAAGGGGAGTTTCATGAATAGAAAGCTCCTCTTGGTAATTTAAGTTGATTTTACATATTTATGCAGGACCTGACAAGTCGGTTGGAGGGAGTAAGAAGGAGACAGCAAACAAATGAAAGAAAACAAAAGAGAAAGAAAAAGAGAGAGTAACAGCACCTGATGTTCAATCTTAACAAAACAAAAAAACAACAACAAAAAACACCCTCATCTTTAAACGGTAAATGCTTCGTATTTATACAGCACTTTTCTGTACCCAAAGCGCTTTAATTCGTATGTCACACTCACACACTGATGGCGGAAGCTGCCATGCAAGGCGCCAACCACGACCCATCAGGAGCACTTGGGGGTTCAGTGTCTTGCCCAAGGACACTTTAACATGAACTCAACTTGGCCGAGGATTGAACCGGCAACCCTCGGCTTACAAAACAACCACTCTACCTTGCCCAGCTGCCGCCCTTCAAGAAAACAAACAATCATCAGGAGCACCTATAAGAAGACAGACAAGCCGTAGAAAAAGAAAATCAGTCACAACAACATCAGCAACACGAACATGAACATAACTGTATTTGTGGCGGTTAAACGCGTCTGCGGGACCTCGGCGAGTAACGAAGGTTAATACAAGCAGCTAACAATAATTATAAATCCAGTTCGTTTCCTTTTCCCCCGTTTTAACTTCTAGGACGAGTCTTGATTAATTAGTTTATTAAGTTTAATGATCTTGTCTTTTGTTGAACTTTCTTTCTGTTAAATTGAAACCATGATGAAAATTGTGCCATTATTTATATTTTTATAACGTAAATTTTTTTAAATTATCATTAAAAAAATCTCTCTCATTGGTGGAAGTAGAGTTCTAGCAGATAAACACTAGCAGGCAGACGAAGCTGCTAGCTTTACACACTGAGAACTGGCTGTATGACCCTCTTCCTGCTAGCGACCACCCCACATAGCAAACCCCCGGAGTCTGTGTGCTGGCATCACTGCTTCAGAGGCGTGTGTTGAGATTTTGCTGCCATGTAGACGAGCCGTTTTGCCGGGAGGTCTGTGGCTGTTCCAACTGGATCGTTCCAGACCCCGTTCTGTAGCCGGATGCTGGACGCTTGCAGATCTGTCCCATATGAAAAACCACAGGCTCAACATGAAGAACCAGACAACAACCAGCACAAACACAGATTCGTGCTCTGAACTGCTCGCAGCCTCAGTTCCAGCTTTTTCAGGCTGTTGCTTGCATCAAATTCCACTTTGTATTTCATGCTCTACACCACTTTTTCTCTGTTGGGAGACAGGAACCCCTGGAGATGCTCCAGGGAGTACATAAGAAATAAAAGTAACAAAAATAGTGCCCATGTCAAATTTATAATAATCCTGATATATAAATAAAATATAAATGCAAGTTTATGAGTGAAATGTATGAGCAGTGTTCACTTTCATTTTGCATATGAAGCATTTTTATTCTGATAGTTTAATCCGAACATTATGGTACAATATCCGTGGAGGGAAACAAGAGAGGACATCTTCCATGTTGTTAGCACCTTTTTCCATGAAAACGTTCTGAGTTTCTAACGTCTGAAACACGTCCTGCTGCAATGTTTGAAATGTAAAAGCGTTCCTTTAGTTATGAGCCAGGCCCCGATGGCCCGGCGTTGTGGACGTCAGGAGGGACGATGATTCCACAGGGGTTTGAACGAAGTTTGAGGAGCAGTTTTACACAGTCAGTAAAGTCACTGGACATCAGGAAATGTCAACTTTTATCTCTTAACATGAACATTCTGGCTTATTTATTTATTTATTTTTACAAAAATGTCTAAAAGGACCCAAATTAGATTTACAGCTGATCTTGAAGCATTAGGCAGCACTGTGGTCTCTCCTGTGAAAGACAACCAGTCAGGATCAGTCTAAGTGCTGCTGGCACAGACTAAAACGCTGAAAGGATTTTTATGTCCGCCTGTTTATGTTTCTTTTCAGAGAAATGAGGGCATCTTGGAGCAGACTGAGAAACAGAATGCCTGACCACAGCCGGACATTTTAAAGCATTCATTTTCTGTACCGCATAGTCCATGCGGGTCGTGGAGAAGCTGGAGCCTATCCCTGTATTAACAGGTGAGAGGCATGTACACCTGGACAGGTCACCAGTCTTTTGCAGGGCCAACACATAGGGGACAAATAACCATTACTCTTAGAGAGAATTTAGAGTTATCAATTAACCTAGCATTCATGCCTTTGGACGGTGGGAGGAAGCAATTTTAACTTTCACCTCGAAAAGTTTGGGATGTTATTTCAGACGAGGCAGAAAAAATAATTCTCACCATGAATAATTCTCAACATGAATAGTTCTCATCATTAATAGTTCTCACCATGGATAGTTCTCACCATGAATGGTTCTCATCATGAATAGTTCTCACCATGAATAGTTCTTATCATGAAACGTTTTCACCATGAATAGTTCTCATCATGGATAGTTCTCAACATGGATAGTTCTCGTCATGGATAGTTCTCACCATGAATAGTTCTCATCATTAATAGTTCTCACCATGAATGGTTCTCATCATGAATAGTTCTCACCATGAATAGTTCTCATCATGAATAGTTCTCATCATGAATAGTTCTCATCATTAATAGTTCTCACCATGGATAGTTCTCACCATGAATAGTTTTCATCATGAATGGTTCTCATCATGAATAGTTCTCAACATGAATAATTCTCATCATGAATAGTTCTCATTATGGATTGTTCTGACCATGAATAGTTTTCATCATGGACAGTTCTCACCATGGATAGTTCTCATCTACTCTTCAGTCCCAAATGTTACTGAACTGCATTTAATGCATCAAACACACAGCCAGCAATCTTTTTATTTTTAAAAGTAATTTTCAGCATATTTTTGCATCCTGAGCTAAACCATCCTGTTCGTATATGGATGCTTCAGCTCTTCACCGAGCCCAACCTAGCTCTGGGATGCGGTCCAAAGAGAGGCTGTGATCTGTTGCCCATCATCTATGTGCTGTTTATAGTTTTATATATGAAAATCTGTTCTGGAGAACCAAACAAAAGTTAAAAAGTGCTGTGGTTCAGGCTGTTTTGGTTTCCCTGCAGCCGCAACATGTGCCTGGCTCGCCAACACTTTCATCGCTGCATTCCTGGGAAAAACTGATGTGGTTAGAATTGATTTTCGCGTAGTTGGACTTTAGACCTGTATCCCTCAGGCGTTACTGTGGAGAATATCCTTCACTTGGAAATGATTGTTTCTGTTTGTGAGTCCAGTAGTTTTCGTCCAGAGAAGACTGACTGAAGAGCTGCAGCTTCAAACTTTGATGGAGTGTATTAATACAGCTATGGCATCGTGCCTGGATGTAGCTGCCAACTCAAACTGCTTCCTCTGTGGGAAATGAACAGGTTGGAGCCGGTGATCAGAGTATTGATCCACTGATTCCTGACTTACATCTATGTCAGGCTGTCCCACAGTGGAGGGGAGGGACCTCTAAACATGATACCTAACGCCTGCTTATATGACTCAATCAGGCTTTTCGTGAATTCAGCTGCTCATCTGAAGAGATCTTTGACAGAATCTCTCACAAAGCACAGTGAAATGAGTCCTTTGCTTTAACCCATCTCACTGGGAGCAGTAGGCTGCCTGGCTGCTGGTTTTACATGAAGCGGAAACCATGTCTTGGCTGTGCACAAGTACCAGAAGTCATTCGGGGTTCAGGAGGTTAACAAAGGCAAAGCGGAGAAAAACTGGAAAAAAAACAGAAAAGTACAAACTGAGATCTGCATGTGAGGCTGAACTTCTTGTTACATAATAGCTCACTGAGTGTTTCCTTCATCTTGTGCAGGCTCAGGGTTTTAGAGTCTTGTTCAGCGCTGCTCAGAAGCAACTGTGCTGTCATCGTCTCATTAATACGTAACAGTGTGAGACAGAGTCATGCCATCTTCTGGACTAAACAAAGTCTTTCCATTAAATCTTTTTGTACTCTGTGTATAAACTCTTTGTGTCTGACAGTGAAGTGGTTTCCTGTTCAGCTGATGTTCGCATCTCGTTGCAGAAACTCATTGGCATGATAGCTCGTTAGCGTCTTTCTCTAACGGGAGGTTTTACAATAAAACATCAGGAGATCTGGTACACTAAGCAGAAGGCTTGATGTTGGAAACCCCTCCAGTCAGGTTTTACAGGACTTAAACTGTCATCTATCTATCTATCTATCTATCTATCTATCTATCTATCTATCCATCCATCCATCCATCCATCCATCCATCCATCCATCCGCCCGCCTGTGGCACCACGTTGCATCCCCGTCTTGAAGGATGGCGCATTAAAGCGTCAGCAAACATCGGTTCAGCCCAGCGATGCCGCTGCAGCAGTGCTGAGCAGATGGAGCTGCGGAGTAGAGATGCAAACCTTTGGCTTTTTCTGTTGTCATGAAACATAAATAGCTAAATGTTAGCAGCTTTGTTCATTGTAAGTTACTTTTAAGAGTTAAATATGTTGTGGTTCTGAACTCTGTGTAGTTGGTGGGACAGGTGGTAAAAACGTCTCTTTTTTCAGTAAATATTGCAGAGCCCTGGTGTGTTACAGCAGAGTTCTGGTCTGTGTGCAAATGGTAACGTCCATACGCATCAGGGCCTCATGAGAAGATGCTGGCCTTGTTGAATGTGAGCGTGCAGGCTTTATCTCCCTGGAATTATACAGTGAAAGCTTCTCTCCACTCATCACCCATTATGCATGAGATCCATTTGAAATGGGTCATGATTTTTGCATGCTCTGAGCAGGCACCAACGAGCAACATCATTTGCATAATGTAATGAAAAGCTATTTTTTTATTATCCCATCACATCCCATCACCATCCCATCACAAGGACGCCATCAGCGAGGAATTCAGTAAAAATCCAGGTGGTGGGATGCAGAGTCACCGGGAGAAACCTGGACGGACATGGGGGACAAGGTCAGACAGCTTAACTACAAGCATCCAGGAGTTATAGCTGGAGAAGGTCCACAGCGTGGCGGCGGAACTGAGGCTTGCTGAGGTAAAAGCTCCTCCCACAGGAGGACTAAACAACCTCATCTCCAGAGAGCAGAGTCCCTGAAGAGGACTCATGTGTTCATTAAGGAGGAATTTACTGTGCTGGTGGGAAGGAAAAGACTTTCTTCCACAATAGAAAACATAATCAATACCAAATGAAAAACATCCTTCCTGATCAAACAGCATAACTCTGCAATATAATAATATAAATAAATAAATCTGAAGGTTACAGAAACTTTTTTAGAAGTTGCTGTTGACATTAAACTAAACTGCAATTCACATTAAACTCTAAAAGCCTAAATGTGAATGCTCCACATGTGCCGAATGTGGATTCAGTGAAACTTATTATTCATATTTACTGTAAAAAGAAATTCGGTTAATTACTAAAATTTAGGTACTTTATTCAAATAATTCAAATGATAAACAACTAAAGCTGTAGAGGATAAAAAAGAGGATAAAAAGAGGAGCAGAAAGGAGATGTTTGAGGAGACTGGACAGGAAACTCTGCTTCACTTTGGAATTATTTTTAGAAACGTGTAGAAAAAAGAAATCCTGAAGATCTTGTTGTATTAATAGATCATTTAAAAGTTTTTCTTGGCAATAATCATTTTATTTTTGCTGTAATCTTTGTCTTTTACTCATGTGTTTGGGTAACATTGAGGCGATCTAGAAGCTCTAGCTTCCACCTCCAACCTTTGTTTTCCATGTTTACGTCTTACGTTACTTTTACTTTATCAGATAAAACAGATGTAAATGTAAACTAAAGTTGTAAACATAAACTAGAGCTGGAAACGTGGACTAAAGTTGGAAACATGGACTAAAGCCGTAAACATCGACTAAGACTGTAAATGTGGACTAAGACTGTAAACGTGGACTAAAGCTGTAAACGTGGACTAAGGCTGTAAACGTGGACTAAGGCTGTAAACGTGAACTAAGCTGTAAACGTGGACTAAGACTATAAACGTGGACTAAAGCTGTAAACGTGAACTAAGGCTGTAAACGTGGACTAAAGCTGTAAACGTGGACTAAGACTGTAAACATGAACTAAAGCTGTGAACGTGGACTAAGGCTGTAAACGTGGACTAAGGCTGTAAACATGAACTAAAGCTGTGAACGTGGACTAAAGCTGTAAATGTGGACTAAGGCTGTAAACATGAACTAAAGCTGTGAACGTGGACTAAGGCTGTTAACGTGGACTAAGGCTGTAAACGTGGACTAAGACTGTAAATGTGGACTAAGACTGTAAACGTGGACTAAAGCTGTAAACGTGGACTAAGGCTGTAAACATATACTAAAGCTGTAAACGTGGACTAAGGCTTTAAACGTGGACTAAAGCTGTAAACGTGGACTAAGGCTGTAAACATGAACTAAAGCTGTGAACGTGGACTAAGGCTGTTAACGTGGACTAAGGCTGTAAACGTGGACTAAGACTGTAAATGTGGACTAAGACTGTAAACGTGGAATAAAGCTGTAAACGTGGACTAAGGCTGTAAACATTAACTAAAGCTGTAAACCTGGACTAAGGCTGTAAACGTGGACTAAAGCTGTAAACATGGACTAAGGCTGTAAATGTGGACGAAGGCTGTAAACGTGGACTAAAGCTGTAAACGTGAACTAAAGCTGTAAATGTTAACTAAGACTGTAAATGTGGACTAAGGCTGTAAACGTGGACTAAGGATGTAAATTTGGACTAAGGCTGTAAACGTGAACTAAAGCTGTAATTGTGAACTGAGACTGTAAATGTGAACTAAAGCTGTAAACGTGGACTAAGGCTGTAAATGTGGACTAAAGCTGTAAACGTGGACTAAGACTGTAAACGTGGACTAAAGCTGTAAACGTGGACTAAGGCTGTAAACGTGGACTAAGGCTGTAAACGTGAACTAAGCTGTAAACGTGGACTAAGACTGTAAACGTGGACTAAAGCTGTAAACGTGAACTAAGGCTGTAAACGTGGACTAAAGCTGTAAACGTGGACTAAGACTGTAAACATGAACTAAAGCTGTGAACGTGGACTAAGGCTGTAAACGTGGACTAAGGCTGTAAACATGAACTAAAGCTGTGAACGTGGACTAAAGCTGTAAATGTGGACTAAGGCTGTAAACATGAACTAAAGCTGTGAAGGTGGACTAAGGCTGTTAACGTGGACTAAGGCTGTAAACGTGGACATAAGACTGTAAATGTGGACTAAGACTGTAAACGTGGACTAAAGCTGTAAACGTGGACTAAAGCTGTAAACATATACTAAAGCTGTAAACGTGGACTAAGGCTGTAAACGTGGACTGAGGCTGTAAACGTGGACTAAGACTGTAAATGTGGACTAAGACTGTAAACGTGGATTAAAGCTGTAAACGTGGACTAAGGCTGTAAACATTAACTAAAGCTGTAAACGTGGACTAAGGCTGTAAACGTGGACTAAAGCTGTAAACATGGACTAAGGCTGTAAATGTGGATGAAGGCTGTAAACGTGGACTAAAGCTGTAAACGTGAACTAAAGCTGTAAATGTGAACTAAGACTGTAAATGTGGACTAAAGCTGTAAATGTGGACTAAGGCTGTAAACGTGGACTAAGGATGTAAATTTGGACTAAGGCTGTAAACGTGGACTAAAGCTGTAATTGTGAACTGAGGCTGTAAACGTGAACTAAAGCTGTAAACGTGGACTAAGGCTGTAAATGTGGACTAAAGCTGTAAACGTGGACTAAGACTGTAAACGTGGACTAAGGCTGTAAACGTGAACTAAAGTTGTAAACGTGGACTAAGACTGTAAACGTGGACTAAAGCTGTAAACGTGGACTAAGGCTGTAAACGTGAACTAAGCTGTAAACGTGAACTAAAGCTGTAAACGTGGACTAAGGCTGTAAACGTGGACTAAAGCTCTAAACGTGGACTAACACTGTAAACGTGGACTAAAGCTGTAAACGTGGACTAAGGCTGTAAACGAGGACTAAGGCTGTAAATGTGGACTAAGGCTGTAAACATGAACTAAAGCTGTAAATGTGAACTAAGTCTGTAAATGTGGACTAAGGCTGTAAACGTGGACTAAAGCTGTAAACGTGGACTAAGGCTGTAAACGTGAACTAAGCTGTAAACGTGAACTAAAGCTGTAAACGTGGACTAAGGCTGTAAACGTGGACTAAAGCTGTAAACGTGGACTAAGACTGTAAACATGGACTAAAGCTGTAAACGTGGACTAAGGCTGTAAACGAGGACTAAGGCTGTAAATGTGGACTAAGGCTGTAAACATGAACTAAAGCTGTAAATGTGAACTAAGTCTGTAAATGTGGACTAAGGCTGTAAATGTGGACTAATGCTGTAAAAGAGGACTAAAGCTGTAAACGTGGACTAAAGCTGTAAACGTGGACTAAGACTGTAAACGTGGACTAAAGCTGTAAACGTGGACTAAGGCTGTAAATTTGGACTAAGGCTGTAAACGTGAACTAAGCTGTAAATGTGGACTAAGACTGTAAACGTGGACTAAAGCTGTAAATGTGAACTAAGACTGTAAACGTGGACTAAGGCTGTAAACGTGGACTAAAGCTGTAAACATGGACTAAGGCTGTAAACGTGGACTAAGGCTGTAAACGTGGACTAAAGCTGTAAACTTGGACTAAGGCTGTAAACGTGGACTAAGACTGTAAACGTGGACTAAGGCTGTAAATGTGGACTAAGGCTGTAAATGTGAACTAAAGCTGTAAACGTGAACTAAAGCTGTAAACGTGGACTAAGACTGTAAACGTGGACTAAGGCTGTAAATGTGGACTAAGGCTGTAAACGTGAACTAAGACTGTAAACCTGAACTAAAGTTGTAAACGTGGAATAAGACTGTAAACGTGGACTAAGGCTGTAAACGTGGACTAAGGCTGTAAACGTGGACTAAGGCTGTAAACGTGAACTAAGACTGTAAACGTGAACTAAAGCTGTAAACGTGGACTAAGACTGTAAACGTGGACTAAGGCTGTAAAGGTGGACTAAGGCTGTAAACGTGAACTAAGACTGTAAACGTGAACTAAAGCTGTAAACGTGGACTAAGACTGTAAACCTGGACTAAAGCTGTAAATGTGAACTAAGACTGTAAACGTGGACTAAGGCTGTAAACGTGAACTAAAGCTGTAAACGTGAACTAAAGCTGTCAACGTGGACTAAGGCTGTAAACATGGACTAAGGCTCTGTATCTATAGCTGGTGCTTTAGTCATCTCCTCAGAACTTTGTTGGAGGATGTGCTGGGTCTGAGTCAGATCCTGCTGGGTTTCTTTTTTAGTGCAGCTGGTCAGAAAGGAATCCAGTGACCTCACCATGAGTTTTTAGGGTAGTAAACGTTTGTCCAGACAGTTCTGCATTCACTGAACCCACCTGATGTGCACGCTGCATCTGATGTGCACGCTGCATCTGACGTGCACGCTGAAACTGTAGCGCATGTTGCATCTGACTTGTACGCTGCATCTGACGTGCGTCTTACATGCATGCTGCCTCACCAACCTGTGTTATCTTGGGGGGTTATAGCTCTAGCTGGGGAACCACTGTGCTGGAGTGTGCAGTGCATCATGGGAAACGTAGTGTGAATTAGGTGTAGCGTTGGGAAACGTGAACCAGGTCATGTTCACCTTCTTTACTAACTCGTTTCCTTCAGTTCAGTGTCCAGAGAAAAATGGATGTGTTTTTTCTGTGCAGGATGCTGCCAGCTGCATCAGATTATTTCTATATGAATGTTTGTTTTTCTCAGAAAAAAAACTCCCGCCATGGTACAACGATGTGTGGGCAGATCTTTCCATCAACATCATTGCTAACTGTTCAGCCTTTTCCAGCAAAGCAAGCAGCCACATGCGACCATGGAACTCATCCATCTCATCATCCTTTCAAGTGTAGCTGGTCTGATGGGCTGGAGCTCTTCCTGTGGATTTGTTGGATTTGTCTACATGCTGTAATGGCAGCATAAGCCTCCAAGCTTTTGTTTAGAATTGTAAATGCCTTCATTATAATACTCGAGTAGGAAAAAGGCATCAGAGAGGCTCGGAGCAAACAAAACTCTCTGCAAAATCAGGACCCCAAATCACAGATGTGCCAATTGGCTCAGGACCCCTGTTTGACTAAATGCGGTGGGTAATGTGCAGCGGAGTTGTTTTATCAGAACAAATAGCAGAAATGAAAATACAGGCAGCCTCCTCAGAGAGGTCTTCAGACAGTAACAGTCCTTGTAAATGGAGAAATCTGATTATACGTGAAAATGGACCATTTTATCTCACCGCTCCTGAAAGCTGCACAGATAAATTCCCCCTTTTAAAGCCACTGAATTATCTCACATTAAAATTCTCATAACTAAATTATCCATGTTGTAAAGATGAGTTTGCTGCTGCATGCGACAGTCGTTGCATCTGATTCCTGGCTTCCTGTAAATCCTGACTCCACATGAAACCTGGTGTGACCTTTGCATTGCCATGGCAAACAGACGCTAAACACGTCTCTGGTCAATCTCTGAACTTTTACACCAGCTGATTCTCTGTTTTATGTAAGTGTGTAACAAGCATGCAGGTTTCCAACCGTCCGAGTTTCAGCTCGACCTCTCGTCGCTCTTTCAATCCAATTAAAATTATTTATGTTTTATTATTTTATTTTATAGATGTAATTTTCAAGTAGGGAAGCATCTGTTTTGTAGTGTTATATTTAAATAAAGCTAGTTTATATCACATCATGAGAGAACCGGTCAATGTCAACGCCTGCTGGCACCGATTGTTTTTACCTTAATCTGCAGTTGTCTTTCTAACACAATAATAAACAACATTATATGAGGAAAAAGAGGTCAGAATTCAGCTGTAAAATGCTATAAATAAAGTTCTCATGAAAGACAGTATAATGCATTCAGTGGAAAAGTTTTTAATATTTTTCTACTTGTGCATGACTGCAGAGGAAGTTCAGCTTGACGTCATCTCAGGAAACCGTCATGAAGGCCCAGTTTACCTGTTTCAACACTGTCTCACCACCACGAGCACGCTCAGGATGAAGGACTGAAGACACGATAAGATGCATTCTGTTGATGTTACTCGGCGAGGTGTTATCATTCATGAACTGTATGAACAAAGTTATTTTAAACTGGACTGATGTGGGTTTATTTTCACTGATCACAAGGAATTGGCTTGATTGGATAATGTCTGTAAAGTGCCTGCAGATGACTTTGTTCTGTATAAATAAAGCTGGATTGAATTGATAGAAGCTGCTGGATGCCATATCTCTCTACTCTACTTGTGGTTTTAGTTTGTTTGTTCACCACTGACGGAGACTTCACAGGATTTAAAAACTGAAATTAATTGTATGAGAAATACAAACCTGACAAAGCGTCTGTGGAGGTTAGAACAGATCTCTACTACCACTAAAACCCCCAAAATGAGTACAAGCACCTGAAATTATTAAAGACTCAAGATCTTTAATGTCATTATTTATCCTGACAAAATTTTGAGGAGTCATGGCTTAAACACATAAATAAGAAAATAAAACTCTAACAGGAACAAAACAGTAAAAAATAAAGAAATAAAGGCTTTCAGAGCATGTCTATTTATTTAGAGGAAATTACCAGCAGACAGGAATATTTACAGGCTGGATGAAGTTTGTCCTGCTGCAAGGATGGAGGTGTGTGTATGTGTGTGTGTGTGTGTATGTGTGAGTACTGAAGAGGGTGTAAGTGCTGAACTACAATTACTGTGATGGTTTCGATGTCTTTCCACATGTTACATGTTGTTGTCATTGAAGTGCTCCTCAATGTGCTGCTTGGACCTGAGTTCTGCCAGCTGGAGGCCCTTCTTCAGGTCTTTGTGGGTCCTGCTATAAACCAGTTTGTCTCCTGCTCTGTAGGCTGCATCCCGGCTTTTAGCAGGACTGGACTGTGCGGTCCACCCACGGCTTCTGGTTGGGGAAACCGGGATGGTCTTTGTGGGAAGGACAGCATCAGAAGTGAACAAAGGACGGCACAGAGGACGTGTTTTCCTCAAGATCAACGTCCTCTTTGAACCCTCCCCAGTCTGTGTGCTCAAAGCAGTCCTGTCAGGCTGAGGAAGCTTCCTCAGTCCGGACCTGGGTGGTTCTGGTGGTGGTTTGGTGCTGCAGATCAGAGGTCTGTAGGCAGGGATCAGCTCCACATCCTGAGGTGAGGAGCTGCTGCAGCCTTGTCTGCTCCTGAAACGTTCCAGTACACCTGCTCCAGGATTTTAAAGTCTCTTGTTGGAAAGATTCCACGATCACAGCCGTCTCTGGATCAGCGTTCATCTGCCTGGTGATCAGGCAGCACCTCCAACGCTAACTTAGCATTAGCTGGCGGTGGTATGTAGGCCGCTATGAGCAGGACCGAGCTGAGTTCTCTAACCGGTTTAACTGGTCTGCACTTCACTGCCAGATCAGGGAGCAGAAGTTTCCAGTAATGTTCGTAGCTGTACACCACCAGTTGTGGACGTACAGATTCAAACCTCCGCCTCTGGTCCTACCCGAAGCTGCAGTCCGAGCGCATTCACATCAGCAAGGGTCCAGTTAAAGTAGTCCAGCAAATGTTTCTATGTTTCTCCTGATCATTTCATTACTTGTTAATGGGTAGAGTGGGATATAAATGAACACAGCCGCTTGCTGTGTTAATGTAGTCTCCACATCAGTGCTCCTGCTCAGAGCTACGTCGGTAACTACAGAGGAGAGCCTGAAATGAAAGTGAGGCCAGGGAGATTTTCTATTTTTTTTTCTACTGGTTGGAATTGAAATTGTTTCAGACATTACTAGACCTGAGTTTGTAATAATGTCTGCATCAATTATTTGATTAATTTGTGTACTAAAATACATTTAAATTAAAAATGTTGTTTTTTTGGTACAAATATTATGCGATTAAAATGCAATTAATCCAGATTAATTACTTACAATGTCTATAATTAATTAGAAGCATTTTTTTAATCCAGTCCCACCCATGGTTTCTCCTACAGGAAATAACCAGTGCTTCAACCTCTCCTGATTCCCAGCCCAATGGTAACATGTTGATGGTAGAAAAACAGAGTTAATATATGAGACAATATATGAAGTACATATGAAACACTTACAGCTTACAGCAGCTTGCTTACAACAAACCGTGAGAGTAGCATGGTGAGCCAGCCCAGGTCTGGTAAACTAGCCCAGGTCTGGTAAGCTAGCACAGGTCTGGTAAACTAGCCCAGGTCTGGTAAGTTAACCCAGGTCTGTTGAGCCAGACCAGGTCTGGTAAGCTAGCACAGGTAGATGTATTGCAACCTGGGAATTAAGTTTCTCAGAGTGGAGCTTCCTCGGGCAGTCTCTCTCTGCTTTGATTGTTAGGCTACTGTTAATTATCCTGTTTCTGTTTTAGCTGTCGTGTAAATGAAGCTCAACACTTCACAACAACTTTGCTTTCTGACTTTTCCAGCCAAGGTGTGCGAGGACATGGCAGCTGTGGAGTAGTGACACTCAGCCAAGACCTCCTCCTCTCCCTGCAGACCTCTACAGTCGGCTTCGTACCGGACAGCAAACCTCGTCGACAAAGAGGAAGAAGGGTTTTCTTCCTCTGGAGACTAAAACGCCTGCGACTGAACAACCGCTGCTTCCGTCAGTGTTGCAGTCACTCAGGAATAAAACAGATGAACCTGAGACTAAGTTCACACGGGAAGTCAAGCACGCTTGTCTCGTTGCGCTCACTGAGACATGGCTGCGTAATTCAGACCCCACTTCAGGGGTTTGAATCTCCAAGATTTTAATCTTTGTGATTTAAGGGAGACATTGAGGATACATTTGTTTTACCACAGAGAAACATCCCACTGGATCTCCGCTATGGTTTAGCTTACAAATCCATTCCTGTGCCTTCTTTTAGAGTCTCTTATTTGCTGCTGGTGTGCAGACTCATCTGCAGGCGTCTGCAGTCTGAAGACAGGGACGTAAGGAACTGGACGGAAACCAGGATGTACTTTCTCCAGTCATGCTTTGACTGTACAGACTGGCAATGTTTCTATGATGCATGTGACGACATTAATGATCTTCCTGACACCATTTCAGTGTAAATCACTTTCTGTGTGGATTACAAGTACAAGCACAAACAGAAAATTGAAGATTAGTACTGTAGGGCTGACCTGCCAGCAGCATGGAGGAATTAAGACCATGGCATCTATTAATCAGTTGTCCTATGAAACCAAGCAAGCCATTGGTGTTAATGGTGAGGATGACAAGTACTTGGCCTGTTACTGAAAGACATGCCCAGACTGTGTGACTCCCATGCCGTAGAATGATTCAGGGCTCATTGAGGAAAGTCACAAATATGTTCAGGACAGTAAGCATCATGGCTTACAGCAGGTATGGCTCCTGGCCCTCATGCAATATGTGGGTGTACGCTATGTCACCATGCTGACCAGATCAGTTGGGTCTTCTTCGGATGTCTGCCAAAATCATCTATTATTTCCCCCATTCCTAAATCTGCTAATCCCAGAGGATGAAATGACTTTACACCTGTTGCCCTAACATCCCTTGTACCCTTGTGTGGTTGAACGGTACGATGAGTCGGACTTTACGATGAGTTGGGTACTCTGATTAGTCGGACTTTGCGAAGAGTCAGACGCTATGAAGATTCGGATTTTACGATGAGTCGGTACCTACAATGAATCGGACACTACGAAGAGTTGGACACTACGACGAGTGGATGCTACGAAGAGTCAGACGCTACCGTGAGTCTGACGCTATGATGAATTCTCTAGCATGTTAAAACTTAAACCTGGAACTTTAGAAACTCTTTGATCAAAGGTATTTTTACAAATACAATTTGAATAGACAAAATAAACCTAGTCACACAGCAATAGTGCTGTTTTACAAGTTTTATTGATTTTAGTCATTAGCTGAATAGATTGAGTTGTAAACGTACAAAGACTGTTTCTGCTTCTAGTTTTCAGCCTGTCCAGGATCTGTCAAAATAAAGAAGACGATTCACCTGAGGCCTGTACAGCAAAGCTGGACTTTCTCATATCCAGGTAACGTCAGGGTTAACCCAGGATTTCCATCCTACGAAGCTGGTTCACTTGGAAAATGCCCCACCCATTATTAGAACATCCTGTTGATGTTGGTGGTGGATGGTGAGAGGAGGCTTAGGAGAGGTAAAGTTTTAGGGACAGGGGAAGAAATAAAGCCTGGTCTGAGAGCTTTGAAGAATGTTTGTCCTTGTTCTGGATCTGGTCCCGTTTAGCTTCAGCAGGGCTGAGCTGAAATGATGAACTTAATAATAAAGCTCACACATGGCAGAACTGCAGAACCAGGAATTGGTGGAACTACAACTGCTGAGGAATTAATATTCCAACACGAACACGGGAGGTTGCAAACACATCACGAGACAATCATGCTAACTGATTTAACCTGAGTAGTTTCCCAGACTCTGTCATGACACTTTTACATGTATGTTCTTCCTCCATGCCGTGTCTGGAGGTCTTGAGCAGTTGTGCACATGCTGTAATGGAGCTCTTCAGGAAATGTCAACATGTTCAGCGTGTTTGATAAGTCCACAGTGCGACATGAACCGTCTGCCTTTACAGATATTTTTCTGACAAAGCAAACTGCACGTCTGCTTTGGGAAACTGAAAATGTCAGATACAAGTAGGATAAATATTTAAAGATCTAACCATACAGCTAAGTATGTCTTTGAAGTGTACACACACATTTATTTCAATTATTGATGGAGCAGAGGGAAGCTGCTGTGGCTGCTGGCTACTCTGATCCAGCATGGTCTTCGTTCCAAAACATCACATGGATGGATGGATGGATGGATGGATGGGTGGGTGGGTGGATGGATGATGGATGGATGGATGGGTGGGTGGGTGGATGCATGATGGATGGATGGGTGGGTGGATGCATGATGGATGGATGGATGGATGGATGGGTGGGTGGGTGGATGGATGGGTGGATGGATGGGTGGATGGGTGGATGGATGGATGGATGGACAGATGCCAGGATGGGTGGGTGGATGGATGGGTGGGTGGGTGGATGCATGATGGATGGATGGATGGGTGGGTGGATGCATGATGGATGGATGGATGGATGGATGGGTGGGTGCACAAAAAAATGTTGGGTTATTTTTTTAACCCAACAGCTGGGTTGAGACTGTTAGGTAGTTTAATTGGGTTGTTTTCATTAAGTTGGGTAATCTAAGAACCCAACTTGCCGGGTTATTGTTGTTGGTAGTTGAGTTATTAGCTGTTGGGTTGAATTTCCCATTATACTGTGTTGGGTCATTTGGGACTACCCAACATGTTGGGTCGATGTTCGCGCATGCGCGACAAACAGTACCGTTACCCCACCGGTTGCAGCCGTTTGGCCAGAGTCCTGGGTGAAGGGAAGGAGAAGCCCGAGAATATCTTACCGGAGCGACACTACTTTACACAGCGAGGTTTGTTACATTTTCACTATTGTTTCATGTATATTAATCATATGTATAAAGTTTATTTTAGTAACCGTGTATATTTGTAATATGAACGTCTGTAGCAGTGATTGTTAGCTCTCGGTCATTTGTAGTTAGCGATGGCTTGTGAGAAACGTTTTTTAACGGTTAGCACGCGCCGCATTAGCCAGCTTGAGTTTGCAAGAGGCAAACGGAAACTTTCTAATTTGCTCAAGTTGAAGTTAAAGACCGTAGAGAAGTTAAATGATAATTTCTTTTTTTTTTAAACCTGGGGTCTGTTGTCATCCTTCCTTTCATACATGTGAACGTGATGAGCAGCCTAGCTCAAGTATTGGGAAACTCGCTCTGCATCTCAGTTCGCCCTAAAACATGCTTGTTTTCCACACTGAAGTGCTCTGATGGTCTCAACGAGTGTCCGACAACGTACTAGAGAGGGGAAATGAATGAGTTGCCCAATACTTATCATAAGCTGGCCTGCTAGCTGCGTGCCCAGCTAAACAGTGGAGCGATCTTGAACATTCCTTACCTCATCACGTTCACATTTATGAAATGACAGCTGACAACAGACCCCCAGGTTAAAAAAAAAGCGAGATTCTGCTTTAATTGGCTTTATGCACAGCTCTGCTACTTCCTGAACTCATAGCAGCCAAGGAAAAAGAGAGGGGGATGCTCAGATGATTGTTGCAAGTTAGCTTGATGGGATTTTATTTTATTTATAGATGGATATGAATGGCAATTGCTGCCAATTTGGAGGCATTTTGACTTTATTTTTAATTGTATTTTGTTCTCCTATAGAGGTCGCAGCCCTGGCACTGCTGCCAACATTGCTCCCTCCACCAGTGTACAAAAAAGGCAGACGACTGGTCCGGGCCAGCATTGAAGAATCGAGGAGAGCATTCATGGATGTGCAGCCTGTAAGTAAATCACCTTTGAGCATAAATCAAAACATAAATACATTTAAAAACAACCACCGTTGTTTAAAAAATTGAAGAGAAACATTCAGTTTTATATAGCAAAGGCCCGGTGAAAATGTTACATCCTTGGAATGAGTCTCAGTGCAACATTAGAAAATGTTACCTAATTTCACAAAGCACAATTCTTAAAAGTTAAACTCACAGAAGACTGCACATGCCAGATGATTTCATTATTAAAGACACTACGACAAACATATTTTTGCTTATTAAATAAGTCGTGTGGATGAGTCTCTGTTATCCACACTTATCAAAGTGCCTTGTGAAAGTATTGATACCCCTTGAACTTATCCGCCCCTTGTCACGTTACACCCAAGTTTCCTGTATTTTGTTTTATTCGCGCTTCATGTCAGGATGTCTGCCAAGTCTGTCAAGTTTATTTCAGAGTTTAGAGGAGATGAACAGTCACTTAAACCAAATACGTACTAACTGCTTGATGCTAGAGTAATTATGTTAAAAGGAGTGGGATCATCAGATCGTTTTCCCTTCTTTCTTTTACACAGTTTACAAATCATGTATTGCACACACAACTACCCAAAGTTATACTCAAATTAATTTACACGGATTACAACTCATGTATTACACACACACAATTCAAATGAGACCATTTTCTCTCCATGTTACCTTGTGTTTGTTGATCACTGACAACCCCAATAAAAAAATATTTTAGTTTGTGAACAGACAAAAATGCAGTGTATAGATTTACAAAGCTGGAGATGCCCCAGAATACTTGTGATGTAACTTCAGTGGAAGGGGTTTCATCAAAGTTTGTGAAGGAATGGGTTGAAAGAGCTTGAGTTGTTTGTTGATTTGTCCCTGTAGAGATATTTACCTACTTTCATTTCTCATCATAGGTCGGAATCAACATGGTTGAATACTTGGACCAGGCAAAAACATCAAGATCCTGCCCCTATGTCCTCCTGCTGGACAGCGGGACGCAGTATTCCCAAGCGTTCTCTGTTATCTCGGGGAGGACAATTGAGGCAGAAACAGCTCTTGCAGCAGTCGATACCTGTTTCAAAAGTTTTTATCTACTGGACTTGCACTACCCAAAAGAGTGCACGCCAACATGGCAGTTCCTCCAAATGGAGATTTTTGAAATGGAGGGAACTGTTTCGCCAGCAGTAGGCTTTCTCAGGAGCCAGCTGCAAACACTGGCCTCCACTTAGGACAAAACACCCCTTTTTTTCTGGAGATATTGTGTTTAGATAGTATAGTTTTTTTGTTCTGAAAAGATTAAGTACCTGTTCCCCTGTTTTTAGATAGAAATTACTTAGTGTTATGATAAGATATATGTGTATTACAATTTAAGATATTTATAAGAAAATATCCAATGTTTTAAAATATTTAATGTTAATAAGTTTGTGGTATTTATTGTGTTAAGTATTCACTGTTCTCTATTTTAATAGAAAATTTTGTTGCTTAAAATATTTTGTGGACTCTAAAGTTTAATAAAAAAAAAATGAATTTTTTGTGTCAATATATTTAATCAATATATAATGACCATAATATTTAATTATATTGATTAGAAATTGGCAACCCAAATGATTGGGTAGAAAGAACCCAGCAGTAAAGTCAAATTGACCCTATGGTTGGGTTATTAGAACAACCCAACTGTTGGTTTAGGGAAACCAACCCAACTTGTTGGGTCAAAATAACCCAGCATGTGTTCTGTCCAATATTTAACCAGTGTTGGGTTAAAAAATAACCCATTTTGGGTTGTTTTTAACCCAACATTTTTTAGTGTGTGGGTGGATGGATGGGTGGATGGATGGGTGGATGGGTGGATGGATGGGTGGATGGACAGATGCCAGGATGGGTGGGTGGATGGATGGGTGGATGGATGGATGGATGGATGGGTGGGTGGGTGGTTGGATGGGTGGGTGGGTGGGTGGATCGATGGATGGATGGATGGGTGGGTGGATGGATGATGGATGGATGGGTGGGTGGGTGGATGGAATTCTTTTTATCTACTGGCTAACACACAATATAATTTACATTCTCTGATGTTCGGGGTTCATTTTTACTGTTCACCAGTAATATTTTAGACCCATGACAGACCAATATGTATAAAATGCTGACAGATAAAATAAAAACTGAATTCTAAAATGCGTGAAGAGAAACTCTTATAATAAAATGGAAGAAAGTTTCCTTGTTTCTAACCAAAATAACGGCCAGATTTAAAGGAAAAAATGTCCACAATGACACGTAGTTTAATGTTTTCTCTGATGTAGCCCAAAACCAGTAGGACCAGTATCACTAAATCCACCGTAGAACTGGACGACGAGAAGATAAAACCTGAATAAATGAACAAAGCCAGGGTTACATGAACAATACCACCAAACATTCAATCGATAAAATAAAGATAAAACGACCACAATAATAACGATAAAAAGAAAATAAAGATGTGTGTAATATCTGAGAAACTTTGTCTGGAAAACCCGAGTTTGAGGAAAACTGGACCAGACCAGCAGAGACTGGTAGGTGGGACAGACCCTGATCCTCTATGCAATCGTAATCAATAAACAATCAATATATTAGTTTTATATTGGTTATCTGGGTCAGCATAGATCATACTGTAACAGACTGGAACATGTTACCTGGAACTGTCATGTTAAAACGGTTACCATGGTTACAGAATCAGTTCAGCTGAGATGAAATCATCCTGTTACTGTAGTAGTGACATTTACACAGTGTCATTGAACGTGTCAGAAGATCGATCAATGCACTGATTGATGATGCGTCTCATTGGCTGGAAGTTGAGGAGGGCGGGTCTTCGTGTTTTCCGTGTGTAGAAAGAGGACGGAGTGAGTCGGTAGCTGATGCTACAGCTGTTAGCGGCTAATAGCCGAGCTGTTTGTTTGTCTCTTCCTGTTGATAAACCATCAGCAACACTGGATCACTCTTCACCTTCAGAAGGCCGGAAGGTTTCTGACCATCTGTCATCGTCACCGTCCCCGCCTCCAGTGTCCGCATCGCCGGTGTCTGAATGTTGAGTGGTGGTCGGCGGCTGTTGGTTAACCTTTATTTATACGGTTCGTCCCGGTGACAGACAGGACAGGCCTGTTTGGACTAAACATTCAGTTTCACTTCCGGACATCTCCAACAACACAGAATATAAGTTACAGCTCAGGCTACATCTAAAAATAAATCAATGAAACGCAGAGAAGACTCCAGAAGTTTAAATTCCGCAGATGGGATGAAGGTGGCAGATTCCGGCTGGATCCTGCTCCAGGCTGAAGGAGCAGAGTTAGAGAATGACCTTTTTCCAAGCTCAGTACGAACTGATAGGGAAAAAGATCTGGGAGGATGGGTTAGTGCATGAGTAAAAACCAGTACGCGAGTCCGTGGCCAGATGGCGAAGACCAGCGGACCAGAGAGGACGATGTGCTACGTTTACTGTTGGTTATAAATCCAGTCCATAATTCTTATTATTAAACATAAATGGGAAACATGAAGAGGTTAAAAGCAAGCGTGTTCAGGCATGCAGGAGAAAAACCTGCCTTTTAAATGTTTCTCTCTTTAAAGCTTTTCATCCAACAGAGGTAAAAGGGTTAGAAAGTAAAGCTGGAAAGACTGCATGTTTCCTTCTTTCTTAATCTGCAGCAAACACTCAGCAGTTCTGCTGCGATTTACATCTTTTTCTTCACTGTTTATGGATTATTCAGCAAAACGCAGGACTAGTTTTTAGTTTGCAAACATCAGGGCTTTACTTGATAAAATGTTCAAACTTTAATATGCAGGGCCAGGTTTTCCAGGAGTTTATTACAGCTGCTCTAGAAGGAGAAGAAAAGTTCCTCCAGCGGTGCGGGTCAGGAGAGGATCCTTCCACCTAACGTGATGGTGGTGTAGCTGGAAGGATCCTCTCCTGGAAGCCACATAGTTCCTGCTGTGAATCTAGACTGGGTCCTTTCTTCTTTTCTGTTTTTAATGATTTATTTCTTCATTTTGAACATGTCATAAGCAAACAAAATCGTGTTTTAATGGACAGACGTGATATTAATAACTTGTAATAAAACTAAAGTTACCTCATGAAAAACATGAAAAAACTGGTGAGTAAAAATCCACGTATATAAAGTCTGAATATGAGGGGAGGCTGTTCCACCGAGAAAGCTCTTTCTCTCCTGGTTTCACCCTGGACCTGGACCGACCCAGACCAGATGAAGGGACGGACCCAGACTAGATGAAGGGACGGACCCAGACCGGATGAAGGGATCGACCCAGACTAGATGAAGGAACCGATCCAGACCGGATAAAGGAACCGATCCAGACCGGACGAAGGGACTGACCCAGACCGGATGAAAGAACCGATCCAGACCAGACGAGGGGCCGACCCAGACCTGTAGGGTATAAGTGGAAGCACGAAGTGGCCGAGTCAGAGCCTGCTGTGGTTGGACTGAGAAGATGCACCACCAAGAACTGGAGCAGCAGATCCAACAGCTGCTTTTCTGTCCGTTAGCGTGGCAGCTAAATTCTGACGGTGAGCGTTCCTGGTTGGCTCGGGACCGGAGTGAGTACGTTAACATTCTTAATCTTCCTCACACCCAATTTCCACCGGGTTCGTGACCGTTTTAGCCAGCAGTTTGATTCCCACCGGGCGCCGTGGTGCATCAGAAGCACCTTGTCGCAGCGTCAAGCTCAGTAGCTCAGATAGGGGTGGACAGGAAATCAGACACGGGAGCACTGTAGAAGCTTCCAGCAATTTTCAAAATAAAAGCCCCTGAGCAGATTTGCGCTGCTGAACCATGAAAACATGACGTCACTAATCGGTCACAGCGTCTCAGTTTTTTTTCATCATGGATGAGGTGTTTCTCCTGAATCTTGTGATTCTCCACTTCTGATTCCAGCTAGGCGGAATGGCGCCATGGAGGTCGGAACAAAACTGTGTAACATGGCGTACACGCACCCGGTGGAAACTGGGGGAAGGCATTGCGCTGGGAATGAGGTGCTGGGGTCACTGAGGAACGGCCATCTTGGAGGCCGGCTCCAACCACGGCAACTGATTTTTGAGGACATTTTCAGACATCCTCTTTAAGGATTTTTACAGCTTTTTTAGGGTTGTTTTGAGGAAGTTTTATGTTCTTTTTATTTAGTTTTATTATTTAAAGTGAAGTTTTGCTGTAGTAACGCTGTGTTCAGTTCCTGCAGTTCTACAGACCTGGAACTCCAGAATTCCCCAGTGGCTTTGTCATTTTTACAGATATAGTTTTAGATATTTTAGTTCTCTTTAAAATCTTGGCCACAACACACTTGGATGGTTGTTGATGGATGGATGGATGTTCAACAGTTGTTGAAAAGATTACAAAACTGATATCAGAGACAAAGGACCTAAGGATGCAGTTTAACTTGTGTGAGTAGAATGTGTAGCAGCGCAAATTTCAGCTCCCTTTACGTACGTAAACAGGTCCATCCGTTTTAACTGCCCTCAGTCTTTCATGCATCCCTTATTAGCATTAGCATGGTTGTTAGCCAATACATCCACATATACAGTGAGAGTAAAAAGTATTTGATCCCTTGCTGATTCTGTTGGTTTGCCCACTAATAAAGACATGATCATTCCATACTTTTAATGGTAGATGTATTCTAACATGGAGAGACAGAATATCAAAAAGAAAATCCAGAAAATAACTTTAAAGAATATATATTAATTGATTTGTATTTCATTGAGGGAAATAAGTATTTGATCCCCTAGTATGCATTAGGAGTTCTGGCTTTCACAGACCAGTTAGACACTCCCAATCAACTTGTTACCTGAATTGAAGACACCTGTTATAACTAATCACCTTTATGAAAGACACCTGTTCACAGAATCAGACAGATTCCAAACTCTCCAACATGGGTAAGACCAAAGAACTCTCTCAGGACCTCAGAGACAGGATTGTTGACCTGCACAAATCTGGAATGGGCTACAAAAACATTAGCAAGATGCTGGGTATTAAAGTAACAACCATTGGTGCAATTGTGAGAAAATTTAAGAAGTCTAACATGACAATCAATAGACCTCGGTCTGGTGCTCCACAGAAGATTTCACCTCGTGGGATGGCAGTGATCATGAGAGCTGTGAGAAATCGGCCTGCAACCACACAGCGGGAGTTAGTGAATGACCTCAAGGCAGCTGGGACCACAGTCATCAGGAAAACAATTGGCAACACTTTGCGCCGCAATGGATTAAAATCCTGCAGTGCCCGAAAGGTACCCCTGCTTAAGAAGGCACATGTGGAGGCCCTCCTAAAGTATGCCAATGATCACCTCAAAGATGTACAAAGTGATTGGGAGAAGGTTCGGTGGTCAGACGAGACCAAAATTGAACTATTTGGCCTAAACTCTACTCGTCATGTGTGGAGGAAGAAAAATGCTGCCTATGACCCCAGGAACACTGTGCCCACCGTCAAGCATGGAGGTGAAAGCATTATGTTTTGGGGGTGTTTCTCTGCCAAGGGCACAGGGCTACTTCACTGCATCAGTGGGAAGATGGATGGAGCCATGTACCGTGCAGTCCTGAGGGACAACCTCCTCCCCTCTGCCAGGAAGTTGAAAATGGGCCGTGGTTGGGTCTTCCAACATGACAACGACCCGAAGCATACAGCAAAGGCAACAAAGGAGTGGCTCAAGAAGAACCACATTAAGGTCATGGAGTGGCCCAGCCAGTCTCCGGACCTCAATCCAATCGAAAATCTATGGAGGGAGCTGAAGGTCCGAGTTGCCAAGCGACAGCCCACCAACCTTAATGATTTAGAGAGGATCTGCAAAGAAGAGTGGGCCAAAATTCCCCCTGATATGTGTGCTAACCTTGTGGTTAACTACAACAAACGTCTGTCCGCTGTGCTTGCAAACAAAGGCTTTGCCACCAAGTATTAAGTGCTTTTGGCTAGAGGGATCAAATACATCTACCATTAAAAGTATGGAATGATCATGTCTTTATTAGTAGGCAAACCAACAAAATCAGCAAGGGATCAAATACTTTTTACTCTCACTGTATATGAAAAACCTGTGTGAAGTGAATGTCGTGTGCTTGGAGTGAACATAAAGAAATTCATATGTGCCTTGGAGCAAGCGTACAAAGGTTCTGGGAAGAAGGCTTCATCTATATAACTATTACTCCTTCCAGTTATACATCTGTCCTAAAGAGGACACCTTCGACAGGCATATCAGAAAATAAAGGAAGCATCTGAGATATAAAAACTCATTTCTAAACACAATCTACTGATAGATTATAAAGTAAAAGCAATGAGAATGCTAAATTTACCAGTAGCACCAGAGATGGTAGAAGGAGATGTTGGAGAAGTGAAGGAGAGAAGGCGCTTCTCTGTCATTACAGATGACCATCTGTTCTCATTACCAGCACTGGAATGGTTCATGAGAGGTTTTTAGATTTCCAGAGAGCCGGTGGACTTGAGGCAGCAGGTCTCACCCTGGAAATAATTGAGTGTCTGGAAAAGTATGGCCTTGAATATTGATCTAATTTTAAAGGGCAAGGACATGACGGGGCATCAGGGAAATGCAGAGGGATGGCAGCCATGATTAAAGCACGTGCGCGATGCAATGCACTTTGTCTTCACCTTGTTATGGTTGATGCCAGAAAGCAGTCCCTGAGGCTGCCGGGTCTTTTCGTCCTCCCTGCACAAACTCTTTGTGTATATGTCAGGTTTGTATTTTCACATTTTGTGAGAAGGAAGTCGACTGCATCCAAAAGAGGAGATTTCATTGTCTAAGGAACGTTTCTTTGGACTGCAAAGCTTCAGAATAATTCAGTGCCTAGCTGGAAAGGGAAGAAGGAATAGTTTGGTTTTGACTTATAACTGTCTTATTAGTCTTAATCTTATAACTGTGTTCTCTGACATGTTTGGTGTTAGGAAAGCTGGAAATGTAAAGGACACACGACAAGCATATTCACTAATACGACAATTGTAAAGTTACCTGTTTCCTGAAGTTGTTGTTTTGACATCTAATATGTAAGCATTTTATTTAGAAAAAGAAAAGACCGTAGATTCCTGTCAAAAGTGAGAATGTATGTGTTCAAGTGTCAAACTGAAAGAGCTTATGTTTACAGCGTTTTCTGGAAAAAGATCAAGATGTTCACAAAAGGGAAAGTGAATGAACATGAGGTGAAATTGTTGTGGAAAGATCAGTAAGCTTCACCGTTGTCTGGCTGGGGTTCGCCGCTGGAAATGACGCGTATCCAGAGGCTCGTAGAGACCTTCAGAGACTCTGTGATGCCAGGCGGACGTGTCTGGATGGTGCATGTACAACGTGTTTCTCCTGAGATAGAACAGACAGATCAGTGTAGACATGGAGTGTGCTGGAACAAATAGAGCTAATAGTTTTATTGCTGATTAGACGACTTTTAGAAAGATTCTTGGTGAAATCAAGTTGCTCTCTAACATACTTCAAGAACCTTGATCTAGAACAGAACCATCTAACCACTCTTTCCTTGTAGGTAGTAAAACTTTATATAACAGCTTTGAAGAAATAGATCACAAAGTTCTGTACAGAAGAAAACTAAAAACATCAGCAATACCACAAAACCATTGTACCACGTTTTGCTTTGTTTCTATTTGATGAGTATGGTGTGTGTTAATATGTGACGACATTTATTTTCAGTTTCCAGTGCAGATGTCTGACTCCGGTCAGGGAACTGTGCTGCCCCCCATCATCTTCACTCTGTACACTGAGGACTTCTGCTACTGCACAGAAATGTGTCACATGCAGAAGTTCAGGGCGTACTTCCCAAGGAGGCTTCAACATGTGCAGGAAACTCCTGAGGATATTCTCAGTCCATGGTCGGCAGTGTACTTTCCCACGCCGTGGTGTGCTGGTGCTTCAAAGGCAAACCTCCCAGACTGGAAACGCTGATCAGGTGTTGGCATGAAGCTGGACTCTCTGGTGACACTGGCTGAAAGGAAAACTCTCAGCATACTGTTGGGCATACTGGACAATGCCAGCCACCCTCTGCACACTGTCATCAGCAACCAGAGCCGCCAGTTCAGCAACAGGCTGCAGGACCACCAGACCGAGGAAGTCCCTTGTCCCCCATGTTTCACTCCCCACTAGGAGGGAGAGAACAGAAGAGCAGAGGAACTAAAGGACTGAAGGCAGCAAGGAGGCCAGACCATGATAACGTAACCACAGCAACACAAAAACTATGTCCAATATATAACAATTAGGTACACGTATGTTTATGCCTGAGTACTGTATGTATGTGTGTGTATATGCAGATATATATGTATATTTGTATGTGTGTATTTATGTATATGGACGGACGGACGGACGGACGGACGGACGGACGGACCGACGGACCGACCGACAGACAGACAGACAGACAGACAGACAGATAGATAGATAGATAGATAGATAGATAGATAGATAGATAGATAGATAGATAGATAGATAGATAGATAGATAAAATGTAGTTCAGTTCAGACATATCTGTTAAACAGCCTAATAGCTGAGGGGATGAACGACTTTTTAAACCGTTGTGTTCTGCAGCGCAGCGAGAGGAGCCTGTTGCTACGGTTACTCCCCTGGTTTGTCATTGTGACATGCAGTGGATGTTTGGGATTGCCCAGGATGCATTAGAGCCATCATCCTCCTCTCCAACACAGCTCCCACAGAGTCTTGATTATTAGACCTGTAGTTTTATTTTTTAGACTTCGGAATGTGAGACTGAGATCCTGATGGACCACGTTGGAAAACTAGAACAGGTTTTATGTGGTGGGGATGGCGTGGTCATCAGCAGGTCAGAAAGGTGGAGGAGGGCAGCAGGTGGAGATGCTGTCAACGCCGTGTCAGAGGAAGAAACGCCAGAGAGGAGGATGGAGCTGCTGGATATCTCAGTCAGTAGAGCATCCGTCTGCCATGCAGGAGATGGAAGTTCAATTCCCACAGGGGTGAACAGTAACACCTTCCATTTGGGGCCTTCGGCAAGACGCTGCAGCCCACAGTAGATGGTTCTGGAGAAAAGCTGCTAGATGACAGTAATTTGGTTTTAATTTATAAAATAAACATGTACAGATACATCTGAGATTAGTAGCAGTTTATTTAGTGTTAAATAATATTTCTTTCTAGTTGCTTCAGCTGGATGGGCGGGGCTCCACCTGGGTAGGCGGTGCAGAGTCAGGGCCATAACTTGCAGCCCTTCATTTAGGCCTTTGTGGATCTCTAGCTGTGTCTCTGCTTGTTGATCTGCTGTGTAATCAACTCTGTTTTGGCCTTCAGCTCTTCCCCAGATGGTGCAACGTTTGCTTCATCCATCTGTTAATTACTGTTCAACAAGTAGAGAACAGTTGAAAAGCAGGAGAAGATTTTTAAAAGGGATGAATTTAGAATAATTTTGTTAGGTGAGCAGACTCCAGTGGATCATCTGTGGAGCAGTAACATGGAAGGAGGAAGGGGATAAGATGGGACCCCCGGACTCTCAATGCTGGTGAAGGATGAGCAGATTTAGGAGGTGGCAGAGACTTCTGATGAAGTGCTTTGGGTAAAAAGAAGAGGAGGAGATGGGGAAGAGGTGGGTTGTGTGAAAGTCCGCCTGGAGGGAGAATGAAGGAAGACAGTTGTGAATAATAGGAATCAGAGTGATTTTCTCAAAAAGTAGCAGGGAAGAAGCCATCGGAGCAGAGGAGAGCAGCGTTTAGAAGAGATGGCCGAAGGGAATCTGGAAGTTGTGTCTGGAACTCATCTTCGGCTTCATCAAACCGCTGGATGTGAAAAGTGTTTCTGTGACCACGTTTGTCCAAACTGAGAGTTCTGATAAGCTTTCTGCTGCAGGTGTGACGCTGGCTGCTCATAGATACGTTAGCAACGTTAGCTAGCTCTGCAGGACAGGAAGTGGCAACAAAGGTCGAAGAGATGGATGTAAAGCCTGGACTAACAATGAAAACATGTAGAAGTCTAACCAGTTGGATTAAACCAGCCTAATGAATAATTTAGTCTCCTCTGTGGAGGAAGTGTTATTTTAACACATGCCGCTCTACAGATCTTGTCCTCAAAGGACTCTACAACTTTAAAAAAAGTCCATCGCAAATCATTTTTATTTGATTTAACCTGAACATGAGACAGTTTAAGCAAAGTTCTAAAGTTTATCTGATGTTATAGTGATTATTTTCCGGAGCTCATTAGACACATTTTAAGTCAGAATTTCTGTGATTTCCAAACTCTCTGCAGCTGCCTGCAGCAGGCCAGACACTGGCTGCTCGTAGATGCTGAACACAGCTCTGCTTAGAAAGAGAAAGTATGTGGAAGCTCGACTGGCAGCGCAGGCTGTGGTAACATCGAAGACGTGGCCACAGGATCCATGTTTTTATTTTCATCTACTTATTCAGTGTGAATGCATAGAAAGCAGCTATTTTTTATAATCTATAACTGCCTTATTACAGTCTTGTAAGAGGTTTGAAGCGGAAGTTGGGGGGATTAGCATTAACAAGGTCAATGGCTTGGATAGATGAAAATATTCCCTGTTCTAATAATATTTACATGTTGTCCATATTCAAGGTGTCTGAGCTGCACATAATAATAATAATAATAATAATAATAATACATTTTATTTTAAAAAAGCGCCTTATCAAAGCACCCAAGGACACTGTACAAACATAAGACACTAAAAGTAAGCAAAACATTAAAAGCACAAAACAGAATAAGTGATAGGGGAAGGAAACACTGTGGAAAGATGTATATGGACTTAGGGGGGATAAGACTGTCTGAACAGATGAGTTTTGAGTCTGGATTTGAAGAGAAGGAAGGAGTCCACTGTACGGAGATCAGGAGGGAGGGAATTCCAGAGATGAGGAGCCGAGCGACTAAACGCCCTGCTCCCCATTGTTGCCAGACGTGCCGGGGGAACGGAAAGCTGATGGGTATGGGAGGAACGCAGTGTGCGGGAAGGGGTGTGTGGATGAAGGAGATCAGAGATGTAAGATGGAGCCATGTTATGGAGTGCCTTAAAAGTGATGATCAGTATTTTGTAGATGATCCTTTGTTTGATGGGGAGCCAGTGGAGTTGTTGCAAGATGGGAGTGATATGATGAGCAATGGGGGTCCGAGTGATAACACGTGCGGCAGAGTTTTGGAGGAGCTGCAGCTTCTGGAGGGACTTATTGGGGAGGCCAAAAAGAAGTGAATTGCAGTAGTCAATGCGGGATGTGATCAGGCTGTGAACTAGAATGGCAGTAGTTTGGGAAGTGAGGGAAGGACGGAGACGAGAAATATTACGTAGGTGGAAATAGGCGGACCGGGTGATGTTATTAATGTGAGACTGGAAGGACAATGTGCTGTCGAGGACGACACCCAAGCTCTTAACCTGAGGGGAGGGGAGGACAGTTGAGTTATCAAGAGTAATGAAACATTTATTGGCTTTGGATAGGGTGTGAGGTGTGCCTACCAAGAGGACTTCCGTTTTAGAGCTGTTTAGTTTTAGAAAGTTGGATGAGAACCAAGACTGGATTTCTTCAAGACAGAGGGTGAGGGCGGTTGGCGGGAGCGAGGCAGATGGTTGAGTTGAGAGGTAGAGCTGGGTGTCGTCCGCGTAGCAGTGGAAATTGATATTATATTTACGAAGGATGTGGCCGAGTGGGAGTATGTAGATGATAAAAAGGAGGGGGCCCAGTACAGAACCTTGGGGCACTCCAGCGGAAACGGGGTAGGAAATAGATTTATGAGATTTGAGTTGTATGAACTGTGTTCGATCAGAGAGATATGAAGTAAACCAGGCTATTGGGGTGTGAGTGATGCCAAGAAATGAGAGTCGACTTAGAAGAGTAGCGTGAGAAATGGTATCAAAGGCTGCTGTGAGGTCCAGGAGAATGAGGATGGAAAGCAGTCCAGAGTCGGAAGCCATGAGTAGGTCATCAGAAATTTTGATAAGTGCAGTCTCGGTGCTGTGGAGGGGACGGAAGCCAGATTGAAACTGCTCATAAATATTGTTGGACAGCAGATGATTATGAAGTTGAAAGGCAACAGATTTTTCTAAAATTTTGGAAATGAAGGGGAGATTGGATATGGGACGAAGGTTGATGAAGTTGGTTGGGTCCAGGCCAGGTTTCTTCAGAATGGGCGTGACTGAGGCAGATTTGAGTGAAGAAGGGACCAAACCAGAACTCAATGAAGAGTGGATGATTTTGGTAATGAGAGGCGCAAGTGAGGAGCAGCAGGATTTAACCAGGATGGAGGGAAGTGGATCAAGGTGACATGTGGAAGGTTTGGATTTATGGATAATGTCAGAGATGGTTTGGACTGAGGGAAGGTCAAAACTAGAAAAAGTGGTTGTAAGAGATGGGAAGGAGGTAGTGGGGTCACCTCCAGCGACTGCAGCTCCAGTTGAAGTGAGGTGTGTATGGATATCTGTGATTTTGGAAATGAAAAAAGACATGAGTTTGTTGCAGAAATCGTGAGATTGCATATGGTGGGGAAGAGAATCAGGAGGTTTAGTGATGGAAGTGAGAAGAGAGAAGAGGGTTTTAGAGTTATGACTGTTTGAATGGATTAAATTGGAGTAGTATGCAGATTTGGCTGAGTAGAGAGCGGCCTTGTACACAGTGATGTGGTCCTTGTACATATTATTATGAATAGTGAGTCCAGTTTTGTTGGCAAGGCGTTCCAGCTGACGGCCGCGGGATTTCAGTTGACGTAGGGCAGGAGTAAACCAGGGTGCTGAGCGGGTGAAGGAGACTGATCTAGATCGCAGAGGAGCATGGATGTCCAGGAGAGTGTGAAGACTTTTGTCATAAAAAGAAACCAGGTCATCAGGTGAGCAACAGGAAGATACACTGGGAAAATTATTGATATCAGATGTGAAAGTTTCGATGTTTATGTCCTTTATATTACGAAAGGAGATGATGCGAGGGAGTATAATTTTAGACAGCTGCACCTTGATGTTAAAAGTGACGAGCTGGTGATCAGAAAAAGCAACAGAATGAGATTTACAACCAGTAGGGGCGATACCAGAGCAGCAGACTAAATCCAAAATATGTTTTTTACAGTGGGTTGGAAAATTAATGTATTGATGAAGACCAAAGCTGTCCAGGCAGGACGAGAAGTCCCTGGAAAGAGGAGCACTGTCATTGTCCAAATGAATATTGAAGTCACCTAGAATGATCAAGTTGTGGGAGAGGGAAGAAAGATGGGTGAGGAGGAGGGAGAAATCATTCAAAAAATCCTTGTTATATTTTGGAGGACGGTAGACGGTGGTAACGACTGTGGGAGAGGGACCGGGCAGCAGTGATGCAGAATACTCAAAGGAGGAGAAGACCGGAGCAGCAGGAATCGGCACAACTTTCCAGCTCTCACGATGGAGCAATGCAAGACCTCCACCGCGTCCAGAAGCACGAGGCAGGCAGACGTAAACAAAGCCCGGCGGGACGGACTCATTTAGAGAAATAAAATCATCAGGCAGCTGCCAAGTCTCTGTCAGGCATAAAAAGTCAAGATTATGATCTACAATAAGATCTCTTATTAAAAGGCCCTTATTGTTGAGAGAGCGTATGTTCAGAAGACCAAAGGTGGCGGTCGCGTGGCTGCTTTTGCAGGCAGAGTTACCTGCCCTTGGCAAACTAGCCAGGGTGGCGCAGTTAGCATCCCGGCGAATGATCGGAGAGCGTCGGCGTGAGGTGAGTAAGGTCGGTATTGAGGACCCGGAGATGTTGTAAAGCTGCTTGCCACGCGATCCACGGTGGACGTACCTCCGGCAGGGCTGGAAGAAGATCTCCGGAGGAATGGGGAGACCAGAAGGAGGCTGGAAAACGTCGACATGGCGTCGGAGCTTCAGAAGTTCAGCAACTGAGTACTGGAACAGTGCGTCAGCTTGGAGTTGGACAAGTGACAGCAGGAGCCAGCCAGCTGCAAACCACAGCAACACACGGAGAATCCACGTCATCCTTCTCGGGAGTGAGGCTGGAAAGCCAGGGATCCGCGGGTAAGCTGTAGATCAGTGGGCTGTTTGACAGGTCAGCAGTTTGACAGGTGGGCAGCTGACAATAGAACGCCGTCGCTGTCAAGAGAAAGCGTTGAGGCTACTGGCCAGGTATACAGCAGGTGATGTTTCAATTTTTTGTTTTTCTTTGCCGGTGAGCAGCGGCGACAGCTACGCCAGCGTTCACTCAGACCGGAACCCCGATTACATAGTATACTGAATATACACATGACCTGTGGTGTCCTCTGGCCCTCCCTGAAGCTATGCTTCATGGTCCTGATCTGGCCCAGAGCTGGGAATAAATATAAACAGAGATGAGAGCAGATGTGCTGCAAACAGCAGGAGTGAAGGAAGCCTGAGCCAGACACATGGCTTTGCTTCTGAAGTCCTCATGCCGTAGCTAATATCCACACACAAACAGACGTCTGCACAGGGAACATTCCCACAGAGGGGAGAGCTTCTCCTCAGGCTAGCTTTCCACGCTCATCCCCAAAGAAAAGAGCTTTGATGCGGAGTGTGAATTCCAGCCATGTCTGCCTCCGGTGCATCAGTGAGAGGATGAGAGGAAGTCGGCTCACATGGACACGAGTGTCTGATGCTGAGGTGGTTTCATTCACGATGGTGCTGTGAGGACTGGTTTTGTTTTACCTCTGTTCCTGCAGACATTATGACACCTTTTATGTATAAACATGTGCATATATATATATATATATATATATGTATTAGTGCTGGGCAATGATTAAAATTTTTAATCGCGATTAATCGCATTGTTACACACAAAATGTCTCTTTCCTTTAAAAGAAGGCCTACAGCTATATAAAGAAAATGCAGTAAATTTTGGTTTACTAACACACATCAGGGGTGTTTAACCTGCGACTCTGGACCTTCCACAATGCCTCTAAATACGTGGCTAAAATATTTTTTTAAATCGATCTTTCTTGTCATTAGGTTGGAAACCAGGGACGTTTTTTTTTTTCTTTTACATCATTTTCCACAAATATCTACATTCCTTAGAAGAAAGTCTGTCTATCCTCTTTTTATAAAGGTTTTATGTGTTTCCTTTATATTAAAACCTTAAAAATTGAAATTAAAATGTGGTTCTTCAAAAATTACAAATATCCTATGGTGGCTCTTTATTAAAAATATATATTAAGTTTCCTTTTTGAAAAGTCTGGTAACATCTGCGTCTCTAAAGGAGTTTTATTTAGCTGGCTGAGGGAAAAATGGCTCTTTGGATTGGAAAGGCTGCAGACCCCTGCACTAAACACATAAACAGGTTTAGCAGCAACAGTTAAAATATTTCTTCATATATAAAATCACATATTTATGCGAAAGAAGGATGAAATGTTCAGGATTTACTAACTAAAAGGTAAAAAGTCAGCAGGATGGATTTAAAGCTGTGAAGCTGCTTCCTTCTAAACACAGAAGTATCTTGACCTCAGATACTTCCAGACATGACTGCAGGTCATATCCGGAACTCGTATATGACAAAAATCAGACACGTGGTATCCTGACACAATATATGTCCTCATGCAGTATCTTGTGTCCGTAAATCACCAGATATGAAACCAGTCTCAATATGCACCAGAAATGGTCCAGATTCTGCCTGTATTTTGGGAAGTATCCCCTACAGTTATCTCTGGATTCTTGCCCATTTCACGCAGTGGATGACCTTTTCGAGAACCTTGGACAGAAATGGAGGTTTGCAAATGGGTCTGTAGTTACTCGGTAGAGTGGGACCGTGTTGGTTTCTTCAGCGTTTAGATTCCAGATGGAATATGGTGGAGAACTTGAGAGGGAGTCAGTCCAAGAGTAAAACCTAAATCTAGTGTGGCCATGGTCATGGGCTGGGCCTGAGACAAGCTGGGTAAAGTTAAATGATTCCATGACGTGTTAAAATCCAGTGACTTTGGTCTCTGATGAAATGTCCACACGAAAATTAAAGTCGCCCGAGATTAAAATGTTATCACATGCTAGAACAACTGAAGATAAAAATGCAGGAAACTCAGTCAGGAAGGTGGTATCCAGCCTGGGGGCACATATAGACATCACTGGAAATGGGGGCACAGTTTAAAGAGTCTCTATATGACAGCTAAGCCCCCACAGAGGCCGAATGGGGGGTAAAAAAGTCATCGTGCAAAAGAAATACTTCCAGGAGTTGGGTGAGTTTGCCAGGTTTCAGCCAGGTTTCTACTAAAAAGAGAAAATCCAGGTTGGAGGATAAAATAAAATCATTTAAAATAGAGGTCTTCTCTGAGAGGGCCCTAATATTTAAAAAAGCCAGTTTGCTCAGAGTGGGAGGTGGTGGTGAAACCGGGGAACTCAGTTTCATGTATGACAGGTTATTTTTATTTGCTTTAAAAATCGGATGAGGACGAAGATGTCTGACTCTCACAGTGGTTTCCATGGGAAGAGCAGCGGTGGAAGGAGGTAGTGACAACAGGGGCCTGCAGGGGGAGATGGTGTAGGTCTGAGCAAGCACCACAGAAGAAGAAGAAACAACCATGATTATCCTGTGTTTGGAGGATGGAAGTTTTGCTGAGATAACTGAGGCTGCAGCTCCGTGGAAACGACATGTAATGGCATGAAAAAAACCCCCGATTATTAGTGTGGTTTGTGGAAAAAGTGGGCGAGGAGAAGTTGGATGTGGGATCTCATGGCTGGGTGACGGAGTAGTGGTCGGGGGAGGAGGCGTTGGCAGCGGCGTTAAAGAAGCTGGTGGAGTATGGACAGAGGGGGTGGAGCTGGTGTCCACCGCAGTACGGAGCAGTGTATAGCGACACGTTGAGGCTCCTCATTGACGGAAGGAAAATCGAGATAAGAAAACTTCTTTTTCAGTGGGATGCTCGAGGAGAGGACCTCCCTCCCCTGCCACAACCAAGACGCCCTGATGAATCCAAGACTGGTCAATGATTGTGAATGGTGGATGAACAGCAGCAAAGGCAACATGTCCCGGGAGAGATGGAGCTTCAGCAGCCTTCGGAGCAGCAACAGGACCGACGATAGATGCCTCGGAGGCTGGAGCATTGGTGGAGTCTGTCTGCGGAGGGCTGAAGGTGAAGGCATTTCAATAAAATCTCGGCTTCACGGATCTGGCAGAGTGGACATTCGTCCTTCTTGGTGAGGAAGGTGCAGTTGTCACAGCTAGATGAGGTAGGAGTCATGTTATCTTCTTACCGCTTCGTTCCCAACGAGGCTTCCTTTGATAACAACTCCTTGTCCAAATCCTTCTTCCACCCCATCGTTTCTCTCCAGCGAGATAATCTCGACAATGGAACCAGGAATCCAGCTCATTGATTGAATCGGGAGACCCCGAGTTTTTAACCGGACCGCAGTTCGCTTCTTTGGTCCAAACCAGAGTGAGAATGATTTTTCACACTGCTCCAAACGAACCGGGCTATCTGTGGAAGTGGACCAGGGTTGGTTTAAGGTGGACCAAACAAAGCCAGTGTGTCTTTATTGCTAGGTTAAGGTGTGCATGCATTTGGTGGTTTTCAGTGTGAAAGTGAGCCAGTCCTTGGATAAACATTCACTCCTGTTTTTCAGCTAGTTTAGTTAAGTTCTTCAGCACCGACGGGACAAAAATTCAATCCCACACACTTTGCATGTGTTGCTGATTAACATCCAGATTACACTGAACATAAACACTGTATTTATTTCTTTCAGACTTTTGGACAAACAATCAGATCTAATCTGTGTAAAATGGCCTTTGTTATTCTTTTGATAATTAATGTGATATTGCATCACCTCCAGTCATTTGAACCCTCTCCGTGATCCTGCCTGACACTGAAAACATCTGTTGTAGCCAGTAAAGAGGAAATCAGTCCCTAGAGGCACAAACATCTGTTAACCTTTAAGTAAAACATTTAAAATCTCACATTTCAGCAGCGATTCTGTGGAGTTGTCGGTGAAAATAAGCCGTGTCTGCACCATTAGCTGTCTGTGAGGACGTCCGTGCAGGTCGGTGGCATATTGTCTTCCACCTTCCTGCACTGGCTAATTGGGCTCATTGAGCCAGGGCTCAACCTTCTCCCTCAGCCTTTTTCTTCTTAATTGGAGCAGCTTAACTGAGGGTGGAGGGATAATTTGTGTTGAAATCAGCTGACGAGTTGGACTTTTTAGTGGTAAAAAGGCAGCGGCAGCCTCACTGACATTTAGCAGAAATGAGAAAATAAAGATGTAAGGTACCTAATAATTTGTTTATATGGAGGCAGGCACGTTTATTTTCTGCTGATTGAAGGAAACTGCAGTGCAAGCGGAGGCTCGCCACTCAGGACGGTGTTCTGCGTTAGAAGATGTGTAACCAAACTTCACAATGATCTAGAAATCTTTCACTCCACGTACATCATGAATTACAACATGGCTGTTTAGACTTTCATGACTTAAATTAAATCCATTCATGCCCTTACTTTGAGCCTTAACCATTAAGATTAAGATTCAAATAACTACGGTGGCTGAGAAGTGCAAAACACATTTACATAACAATGTTAAAGTTCAGAAAACATATTGAAAGTTTGAAAACAAACATTTTAGGAAAGAAAATTTAAAAATATTAAGTTCTTGCACAAATGCTGAGACGAGGGTCAAAACACAAATCCCCGAACAAAGGATGGAAAGATGGCTCTTAATGAGAGGGAATGTCCCAAGTGATGACCTCATCTTGTAGTTCAAACAAGTGATTTGTAGTTCAGCAACACACAGGACGTCTGAGACCTGCACACAACCTGCCTCATGAAGTTCCTGCCGACCAGCAGGATTTTGCATCCAGTTCACATCGTTTGGTTCTTCGGGGGACGTCTCTGGAGCTTTTTCATGGAACATATTACATGCAGTTTTTGTCCTCTGGTGTCTACTCTCACAAAGAATCTTTTTTAAACAATAAAATAAAACATTTTAACAGCAACAAATACACACATCCACATGTCTCAGTGTGGTGGCGACACCTTTACTCTGCTCGTACACGAGTCCAGGAACCAGAGACCAGGGATGAGAGCTGTGGTCTGAGCCAAGCTGGTATTCATCTGGCTTCAGTAAGTCAGCCCAGCAGTACCAGACTAGTCCGGATCTGAAGACATTAACATCTCACCAGAGGAATAGATTACATTCTTCCTTTTTCATTTTGATATAAAATCTAGATTTAACCATTTAATGGGGGAAAAAAAAGCAGTGGAATAAATTTTCTTTGCTTTTTTTATTTCCTAAGGACAATAATAAAAAGAATTTGTTGTGTTTTTTTAAGACGTTTGAGATGAACAGATAATGATGTGGAAACAACAGTTAAATGGTCCAAACCTGAAACGGTAATGAGAGAACACTTGGAACTGGTGGTAGAGATGGACCAGGCTCATTTCCTCTACATTATTCAGGACAGTCACTGAAACATTTGCTCTAGAAAGACAGTAGAGGAAGCAGTAAAAAGGTTAAAGCAGCACGGCTGCTGCAGGAGCAAACATCTGCAAGGAAACATGACTAAATGACAACCTAATGGAATCAGAGTTCAACAGACCTGGATATAACCTCCGCGCTATGGTCCATCAGTGAATCGAATGTCTCAGAGGTGTGCAAGGCCTCATTTGCTCTCCGTTAAATATGCTTACAGATAGAGCTGTCCCCTACGTTCGTTTTATGTGTATTTTGGTACATTATTAGAGCAGTACCACCAGAAACCATGAGGGGGCAGCGTTCCAGCGAAAGGAACAAAGAAGAAGAAGCTGTGACGTCCTGTGCTGCCTCTTCTTATGTCTCTTTTTAAGAATGAAGATCATCATGATCTTCATGTCTTGTCAGAACTCAGAAGTGAGCTCTGAACTCTGTGCTGCCCTCTGGTGGATGTGCTGCCTAACAACCATGACAATGTCGTAGAGGACGCTTGGTAACGTGAGCGGTGATGTTTGACAGTGTTTGACACAGATGTACCTATTCACGTATGTAAGGGAAGCAGAAATCAGATTTAAGACAATGAGGAGAGGATCATATGTTTGCTTGCTACAGTGAATGGGCCACTATTATACCTAAACCTCCATCCAGACATCCATCCATACACACCTATTCTAATCCAGGGTCTCCAAGGGGCACCATGCACCCTGGACTGGTTGCCGGTGCTTTACAGATGCTAAAATTCCCTCTGTAAAAGGGGATAAAAGGGGAAAAGAATGGTAGCAAGTCTGCATAAGCAACCATCTCTCAGACAAGCCTTTCAAATGCTGCATAAAGACAGCTTGGAGGAAGGTGACGGAGCTCTGAGTGGTGCTGTTGCTATTAGCATCTCATCGCTGACCTTTTCCTTTAAAGCCCCTTTGCAAACGGGCTTATGGGCTCTGCAAGCACTGCAGAGGAAAATCTATCCCTCTTGTTCAATAGAGTCTCACACTTTTTGAAAATGCTGAAAGGACCTTTTAGGGCTGTATTGGCATTTACATTTGCCATTATTTTCATGGCTCCAGCTTCAACAAACTCAATACCTACAGTGTTTTCCTCCTCTTCCCCTCCATTCTCTCTTTCTGCTTTCCTTCAGACATTACCAGAGTTTAACAGCTGAAACACACAAAAAGTTAAAAACAACGTTGATAATAACACATGTAATTACTGCAACAGCGTTAAATGTTCAGTATCACTCCTGAAATAAATCAGTTAAATTAAAACATTTTTAATGTGATTGCTCAAATAAACTGGTTGACTATAACTATTTTAATACAACTAAATGTTAGACATGAGACAACATCATTGAACAGCTGCTATCAATAACCATTATTCACCCACATGGAAATACCAAAGCATCTGTTGCATGTTGCTGTCAGTGTTTCACCTGGTCAACATGTATAAACTTGTATAAACGCCGTTTCATCACAGCAGCAGAAGCTTCATCCGGCTTACTGCACATCTTTCTGAATGGATCATAAAGACACAGATTAGTTTGTCCTCAGTGCCGCATAAACATCTTCGTGCTTTTTCTATCCGGGAGAGAGAGTCATTATTACATGTCAACCATCCATATTTACAGTTTGACAGATTAGATTAGCCTTTATTGTCATAATACGCAGTACGAGATTTAAAAAGCAGCTCGATAAATGTGCACACACAATTACTATAACAAAGAAAGACAATAGAAAACTATGTAGAAAAATAAATACACAATAAAAACAACTGAGGTAGCTGATGTAAGGTGGTGCAGTGGTCGGTGCAAATGGCAGTGCAGCTGGATTTAGTGCGTTCGCGCTCAGAATGGTGACAGTCTTGAGTCTGCCAGAGGACAACGGGCTGAAGAGATGGAAGCCATGCGGGTGGTGTCCCTTAGGATGGTTCTGGCTCTGCTGAGACAGCGGGAGGTGTAGATGGTAGTCAGGGAGGACAGAGGGCAGCTGATGACCTTTGTGGAGTATTTCTTCTTCCTGTCAGCCTCCATGTAGCTGGCGTGCTACACAGCAGAGGTCAGCAGGCTGTCGATGGTGGACCGGTAGAAGGTCACCAGCAGCTGTGTAAACGCTCCCTCAACACATGCAGCCGCTGCTGGGCCTTCTTCTTCCAGGAGAGGTCTGCAGAGATGTGGCCACCGAGGAATTTGAAGGACTCAACTTGCTCTACACATTCACCACTGATGTACAAATGTGCCTGCATCATTAAAGCATCACAGACTAAAAGGCCAGATAGTTCTGGTCTGAACAGAAAATGAGTATTTTCACATTTCTACAGCTTTTAAAAAATACTACACTACCAACAAGTTTTATCATTCAAGAATGGAGGAAACAAAAATATACCTTCAACACCTTCAACTACTGAAAATACAGTTCCATGAAAGGATGGGCAGCGTCGGCCCTCGTGGGCCGTCAGGACTATCCCTTATTTACACCATGCTCAACCGATCAATCAGCTAATCAGTCTGCAGTAGCATGGCTTCAACTCATGAAAAAAGAAAAAATTCAAAATGTATTGAAAAAGGGAAAAAAGGAAGGCTGCCCACATTAAGTACATAGTCATTTCCCTCTAGTCTGAACAGCTCTTGGGGGGGGGTAAACATGGCCGACCAAGTAGAGAGAACATTTGTCAAGCAGCAAAACAAAGATGAAGTAGATTCAGTTCCACAAATTACAAACTAAAACGTCCTTGTGGTGGAGAAGAAGCTTACTGGGCCTGAACTTGGATACTAAACACTTGATTGCACCAGGCTGTACTCCTTGCTGTGCAACTGAGCGCCGCCACCCCCCCAAAAGATTCTCTAGAACACATTCAAGATTCACTTTAGCTTTGTGGGAAACCCAAAGTTGAGAGTATAGATCAGTCCCATCAGGAGGACGCATGCCTGGGTTTTGGTTCCACACTGGAACTGGTTTCTTTCCCTCTTCAGTTTGGCTGGTAAAGCTCCCAGCAGGGACGGTTGTTGCCAGGGCGCAAGCTATTTGGGGGGCGCACGAGCGTCCTCAAAAAAAAAAACGTAATAATAATCACCAGTTTTCTAGAATAATACGGCTCATTTCCACGTCAAGTTAACGGGCGATGGGGCGCCTCGACTTACTGCTGAGTCATGTATACAGGTTGTGTGTGTGTCATGTAGACAGGTTGTGTGTGTGTGTCATGTATACAGGTTGTGTGTGTCATATATATACAGGTTGTGTGTGTGTGTCATGTATACAGGTTGTGTGTGTGTCATGTAGACAGGTTGTGTGTGTGTGTCATGTATACAGGTTGTGTGTGTCATATATACAGGTTGTGTGTGTGTCATGTATACAAGTTGTGTGTGTGTGTCATGTATACAGGTTGTGTGTGTGTGTCATGTATACAGGTTGTGTGTGTGTGTCATGTATACAGGTTGTGTGTGTATCATGTATACAGGTTGTGTGTGTGTGTCATGTATACAGGTTGTGTGTGTGTCATGTATACAGGTTGTGTGTGTGTCATGTATACAGGTTGTGTGTGTGTCATGTATACGGGTTGTGTGTGTGTCATGTATACAGGTTGTGTGTGTGTCATGTATACGGGTTGTGTGTGTGTGTCATGTATACAGGTTGTGTGTGTGTGTCATGTATACAGGTTGTGTGTGTGTCATGTATACGGGTTGTGTGTGTGTGTCATGTATACGGGTTGTGTGTGTGTGTCATGTATACGGGTTGTGTGTGTGTGTCATGTATACGGGTTGTGTGTGTGTGATGTATACAGGTTGTGTGTGTGTGTCATGTATACAGGTTGTGTGTGTGTCATGTATACAGGTTGTGTGTGTGTGTCATGTATACAGGTTGTGTGTGTATCATGTATACAGGTTGTGTGTGTGTGTCATGGATACAGGTTGTGTGTGTGTGTCATGTATACAGGTTGTGTGTGTGTCATGTAGACAGGTTGTGTGTGTGTGTGTCATGTATACAGGTTGTGTGTGTCATATATACAGGTTGTGTGTGTGTCATGTATACAAGTTGTGTGTGTGTGTCATGTATACAGGTTGTGTGTGTGTGTCATGTATACAGGTTGTGTGTGTGTGTCATGTATACAGGTTGTGTGTGTGTCATGTAGACAGGTTGTGTGTGTGTGTCATGTATACAGGTTGTGTGTGTCATATATATAGGTTGTGTGTGTATCATTTATACAGGTTGTGTGTGTGTGTCATGTATACAGGTTGTGTGTGTGTGTCATGTATACAGGTTGTGTGTGTATCATGTATACAGGTTGTGTGTGTGGGTCATGTATACAGGTTGTGTATGTGTCATGTATACAGGTTGTGTGTGTGTCATGTATACAGGTTGTGTGTGTGTCATGTATACGGGTTGTGTGTGTGTCATGTATACAGGTTGTGTGTGTGTCATGTATACGGGTTGTGTGTGTGTGTCATGTATACGGGTTGTGTGTGTGTGTCATGTATACAGGTTGTGTGTGTGTCATGTATACAGGTTGTGTGTGTGTCATGTATACGGGTTGTGTGTGTGTGTCATGTATACGGGTTGTGTGTGTGTGATGTATACAGGTTGTGTGTGTGTGTCATGTATACAGGTTGTGTGTGTATCATGTATACGGGTTGTGTGTGTGTGTCATGTATACAGGTTGTGTGTGTGTGTCATGTATACAGGTTATGTGTGTGTGTCATGTATACAGGTTATGTGTGTGTGTCATGTATACAGGTTGTGTGTGTGTGTCATGTATACAGGTTGTGTGTGTGTCATGTATACAGGTTGTGTGTGTGTGTCATGTATACAGGTTATGTGTGTGTGTCATGTATACAGGTTGTGTGTGTGTCATGTATACAGGTTGTGTGTGTGTGTCATGTATACAGGTTGTGTGTGTGTCATGTATACAGGTTGTGTGTGTGTCATGTATACAGGTTGTGTGTGTGTGTCATGTATACAGGTTATGTGTGTGTGTCATGTATACAGGTTGTGTGTGTGTGTCATGTATACAGGTTGTGTGTGTGTCATGTATACAGGTTGTGTGTGTGTGTCATGTATACAGGTTGTGTGTGTGTCATGTATACAGGTTGTGTGTGTGTCATGTATACAAGTTGTGTGTGTGTCATGTATACAGGTTGTGTGTGTGTCATGTATACAGGTTGTGTGTGTGTCATGTATACAGGTTGTGTGTGTCATGTATACAGGTTGTGTGTGTGTCATGTATACAGGTTGTGTGTGTGTCATGTATACAGGTTGTGTGTGTGTCATGTATACAGGTTGTGTGTGTGTGTCATGTATACAGGTTGTGTGTGTGTCATGTATACAGGTTGTGTGTGTGTCATGTATACAAGTTGTGTGTGTGTCATGTATACAGGTTGTGTGTGTGTGTCATGTATACAGGTTGTGTGTGTATCATGTATACAGGTTGTGTGTGTGTGTCATGTATACAGGTTGTGTGTGTGTGTCATGTATACAGGTTGTGTGTGTGTCATGTATACGGGTTGTGTGTGTGTGTGTCATGTATACGGGTTGTGTGTGTGTCATGTATACAGGTTGTGTGTGTGTGTCATGTATACAGGTTGTGTGTGTATCATGTATACGGGTTGTGTGTGTGTGTCACGTATACAGGTTGTGTGTGTGTCACGTATACAGGTTGTGTGTGTGTGTCATGTATACAGGTTGTGTGTGTATCATGTATACGGGTTGTGTGTGTGTGTCACGTATACAGGTTGTGTGTGTGTCACGTATAAAGGTTGTGTGTCTCTATGAGTGACGTTAATTATAATGAAACAGCAGCTTATACACTATTTATCCTCTTGCTGATATGTTGCTATCTAACCACAGAAAAGACTGTATTTGGTTTTTAACTTTACTTAAGCAACTATTAAAACTTGAGGCATGAAGTCATGCAGTTAATTTCACGAACATTCTAGTTTGTGTTTGCAACACAACAAGTGCAAGTTCACACGGACCTGTTGGTCTGAGAGGTTGGTAAACAACACGACGTCCTGACTGGAAGTTTTAATGCTGTACGTGGGTCTATGCTAACTTCATTACTTATATAACATTCATGTCAAAATACACTGACTGACATTTTGTAGCTTTATGTGACAAAGTTTTTAAAATAATTTGAAGTGTGTTATGCTTAGTTAATAGGATGTTAACAAATGATAATAATTTGTGTATTATTATGGTTTATTTTAATTGGGTAACTGATGCTTGTTAAGTGTGATGTAACGTACATTTTGTATCTTAAATGTAAATTCAGGGCACTTCTGAAAGGTTTTGGAGCAGCTCCCACTGACCAAAATAAAGAACCACCTCCCTCTGCAGCCACATCTTTGCAGGACTTGTCAGGTGTGTGTGTGTGTGTATGTGTGTGTGCCAGGTGTAAACAGGGTGAAAGACCCAGGTTGAAAAATCTGCTAGTCTGAGCACTGAATTCAGATTATTAGGGTCCGAGCCATACAAAGTATGGCGAGACCCTATTGTTCCTGAAATGTTTATTATTCTTCTGCTACGCGCTTCGAGGCCAAATTTGACCCCCTAAACACCCATGAAAAGTTGTGAAACTTGGCACACACGTCAAGCCTGGCGAAAATTGCGATATTCTAAGGTCCGCATACACTTCAATGCAAAAGTGGCTCAACAGCGCCACCTAGACACCCCAAAAATCCCCAAATGAATGAGGTCCCAAAAGTCTACTTCGACGTAGGAACACGAAACTCGGCACACATGTGTAACACCCCAAGCTGAGCAAAAAAGTCAATCAAACACCTGTTGCCATGACAACGGCGTGCCCGCCATCTTGGCGTGTTCGGCCATTTTTTGGCCATTTTTTGCACTTTACACACATCGTATTTGAACGAACTAGTCTGAGGGGATTCGTGCGATTGACTCCAAACTTGGTGAGAAGCTTCCTGACAAGTTGGGGACCAAACGCTCCTCAAATCTTCCTAATAGCAGAAAGCGTGTTACCGTGGCAACCGACGCAAAATGACCTTCTCGCCATGAAACACGGTTTGGTCGTATCTCCACAGAAATACATAGGATCTGCACCAAAGTTGACAGTATTCATACGTGTAACACCCCAAGTCCAGCAAAGAAGTCAATCGAACACCTGTTGCCATGGCAACGGGGTGGCCGCCATCTTGGATGTCACTGACATTTGAACGAACTAGTCTGAGGGGATTCGTGCGACCGACTCCAAACTTGGTGGGAACCTTCCTGACAAGTTGGGGACCAAACGCTCCTCAAATCTTTCTAATAGGAAAAACTGTGTTACCGTGGCAACCGACGGTAACACAGAAGCCTTCTCGCCATGAAACACGGTTGCTCATATCTCCATAGGAATACATGGGAAGTGCACCAAAGTTAACAGTATTCATACTTGTTGGGTCCTTAACACATTACAACACCTGTTGTCATGGCAACATAGCATGTTAGCTAGCATATTAGCATGCAAGCAAAAAATGCTAACTAGGTATATCAACATTTCACATTCTCAGCTGGGTGTTTTACCATGTTACCTACCATGTTACCAGGTTACCTACCATGCTAGGAAAAGGTGTATGAGACTGGTGGCGGGGTCCACGAAGCCCGGACCCGATGGATGCCGCTTGCGGCTTTAATGTTAATTATTTTTACTATTTTTTTATTTATTTTATTCATTTGTATTTGTGTGCAATTACATTGGTGTTTACAAACTATTTCATTTATCTATCTCATTGTTCTATCTATTCTTGTTAAATTTTATACGTAATAATAAATAAATAATATTAATAAAAAATAACAATAATATCCCTGTGTTTGTAAGTCAGCGGGTTTTGTGGTTGGGTGTGTGTGTGTGGGGGGGGGGGGGGGGTGTTGATGGGGTCGGTTAGTTGTGGTTGGGTGTGGGGGGGTGTTGATGGGGTTGGTTAGTTGTGGTTGGGTGTGGGGGGGTGTTGATGGGGTTGGTTAGTTGTGGTTGGGTGTGGGGGGGTGTTGATGGGGTTGGTTAGTTGTGGTTGGGTGTGGGGGGGGGTGTTGATGGGGTTGGTTAGTTGTGGTTGGGTGTGTGTGTGTGTGTGTGTGTGTGGGGGGGGGGGGGTGTTGATGGGGTTGGTTAGTTGTGGTTGGGTGTGGGGGGCGCTGATGGGTGGTTCGCCCAGGGTGCAAAACTAGCCAGAACCGCCTCTGGCTCCCAGGTTTCCCTCCATGTTGAAGAGAAAGATAAACATGGTGTAAGAATTTCTTTATCCTAACAGTTTTTACATTTTAAGGCAGTTTAGCATTTTTCTTAACTTTAGTGCAACCATAACATAAACTAAACCCATTTTCAACTGACGAGACTGAAGACCTGCTGTTTGTTGGATATCCCGACTTTTCCGTTATCTTCAGAACTCGCATCAGTGACGAGACTACAGTCAGTCAATCCATCACTTTATTTATACAGCACATTTCACAACAAAACGTTTCAAAAGTGCTGCACAAAAATCAATCTACCTAAAAAATTAAGTAAAATCACACTATACCACTAGCTAACTAACCACTAGTTAGCTAGTTAGAGAATTAGATTAATATGTAGGGTTTTGTCTGATTGGACAACAGGAGGCCTCCCACTTAACCAAACTCAGAGTAAAGCGGCTCCAAGCAGGCAGATGGCCGGTAATGTCCGTGCATGTAAACCAGCCAAGAAAAAGTTCGGTCTTTTAGCCACACAACCACAATTTTACAGTTTATTTAAACACAGTGCGTTAAATTCTTAGTGCTGAAAAATGTAATTTATTTAATTCACTGTTGTGATCTGCATGGTGTTTTGATGAGAAAACGGGTTCTAATGTTGAAACGACTGCTAGCGACCAAATATCAAAATAAAGTTACACCGTTCACCCTCTTACTTCCAAAAATCTGGCCACACGTGAAATAACTGACGCATCTACACACATTTTCACTTCTCTGACACGTTTTAATACTGAAGTTAAACAGCGGACTTCGTTCAGCTCTGGCTTTAGCGCGGCACCTGTTAGCTAGCTACTTCTCTTTCTGGTTACATCACACATGCATTTAGAATGTAAAACACAACAATGTTTGAACATTATTCTTACCCGTTTCTCAGCATAGCGGTCCGGCCCGCCAGACTGATCCCTGAAATGATGGTAACTGTGCAGGATGTGGTCCAGGAAAATGTCTTTACTCAACCTTCAATCATTTCAATGAGGTTCCAGTTGTCACTGAAAACATAGGTACAGTGGTTGGAATTCAGCCGCTTGTATATGTTACTAATATATGTTATTAAGTCTTGGATTATCATATTGGATAGTATTACCATCCTCCAGTCTTTTTTATCAGCGTAGCAGGAAAGTCTAGGCTCTAGATAAGTATTCTTCTCTAGTATAGCTTTATTTCTTCATTTAAGTCACTGTAGCTGAAGACATGAAACCCATCTGGTTGTTAAATGATGCACAGGAGCTCTAAAAGCCTTAATGACACCTTAACCCTTTCATGCCCGCTGCCACGATCATTTTCACTGATGTATTAACATTTGTGGACGCCTGTGAGCCTTCTCTGCAGCTTGATTGAGGAATGTAAAGGTATGTATGTTTCATGTCATTTCTTTTTCAAGCTTTGGTGATTTAGCCATGAGGTGCATCTCAACCACTGCTTAAACACTGGTTCTTATCATTAGTCCAAAAGAAAATTAAATGCAAAGACACATTTGTCCATTTGTCATGGTGAGAACATTAACCCTGAAATGATGAATGAATGAATTTATTGTCATTGCACAACAGTTACATCTGAACACAAAAAGCAAGAATACTTTAAATAAGTTATACAGTAAAATATATAATAAGCAATAAGAAGATGTTATTTAAAGGCGGCGTTGCTGCTGACAGCATTTAGAAGTCTCATGTCCTGCGGTATGAAGCCGTCCCTGAGCTGGTGGGACGACCACTGCTGAATGGTCCATGTCCACTTCAGTTTCTGTCTACAGGAAGGTAAAAGCAGAACTGAGGTGTTGATATGGGAATATCTAATTTGTGTCCTAAAATGACCATCTGTATACTATTGGTGTTATATAACTGCTTGTTTTGTCCCAAGTGACCACCTGTATACTGTTTTTGTTATATTATTCTGCTTGTTTTGGTGCCTGTGTAACTGCCTATCTTTGGAAGGGTGAGAAAAGGGTGTCTTGTAAATATGTTTACAAGACAGGATCTCAGGACTCATCCTCGCCTGTGGGAAAGGACCGGCCATCCTCTCTCTCATGCGATGTTGTGTTTTTCTAAATAAGTATAAAGACGGGGAAATCCCACATCTCGGTAGAGTCTGCTGCGGGTTACGTATACGAACGCCCAGCCGGGGTTTTCTAAGCCACTCTACCGGGATTGTTGGCTCTCCAGTCCGTGTCAAAGGTAGGGCAAGCTATGCTATGCTTATACGGCTGAACCCATTGAGATGTAATGATGAGTGTCATGAGCTGCGGGGAATAAACCTGACACATTTAATCTAGCACTCTGACTTTGTGTGTTTCATCTGCCGACCACCACGAACCTCTAAAATCACACATTACAGGTGTGATCAGATTTCTCTAAAGGAGATCGAGGGAGGGCCTTATACGTGTTTGTGTAAGGGGTGTAAACATGATGGAGTGTGTTCTTGCCAGCGTAGAACAGCTGATGTGTTGGTGGTATCTCGGCAGGACTTTCCTCCGGTTGGTGCTGCTACAATAAACGCCGCCTCCAGCCATGACGTCTCGGTCCTGTCGATAACTTCAAACAGTTCTTCCATGGCCTCGTTGGTTTCAGCATGTGGTGGAACATACACTGTTGTCATGACAACCGATGTGAACTCACGTGGAAGATAATAAGGCCGGCATCGGAGGTGCTCCAGGTCTGGAGTACAGCCCGTAGAAATAATTCCCACATCTGAGCACCACTTGTTGTTCAGCATGAAACAGACGCCGCCTCCGTTGCTCCTTCCTGAATGTAGAGTCCGGTCCAGCCGATAAACAGAGACTCCCTCGGGAACTCGATAGAGGAGGTCGACTCCCCGTTTGCTCACCCAGACCAGGACTCCCCCTCTTCTCCTCCGCCGCCTCAGGTACAACAACAGGTAGATGCCGCCATGGAGATTCCCTGCTGTAAGCTGGTGGTGGCGATAAAAAAGTTTTTTCCACCACCGACCTGATTTATATTAATTATCTCTATCATATTGTATGATAGGACTTACTTTAGCAGGTTGCATAACTAAAAAAAAAGAGTAAATAGAGACTAAATAAGGAAAAAAAAACGTTAGGGGAGAATGATTGAGATGCAGCAGCCATCCTCGGCACCATGTTCAACTTCAAATGATGCTGCTGCTGCTGGAGACTTGAGGTTAGCCTGGGAGGGTGTGGCTTTGTTCAGGTGTTGGTTGGTTTGTCTGTTAAATAAATAAATAGGAGACATTGTCTCTGTGCTCAGCAGCCTCTGCAGTGCTAACGTAGCTCTGTATCCTGTTGTAACTGTTGCAGGTTGGGGTGTGCAGGTCAGTGGAGAAGCTGTGGCATCAGCGCTGTGTGGATGGGGCTCCCAGCTTGGTCCACGAGGACCAAACGCTGGGACACTTCAGCAGACACACCTGGATCTTCTCCACGAGGACTTTTGACTGAACTCGCTTCCCCGCACACAGTCAGAAGACCATTTAAAATGTTTAAAGATAAAAAGTTAACACCTCAGTCAAGCATGACAAAGGGAAGCGAGTGGTTTGTAGAAGCAGCGTAGATGCAGATCAGGGGTCAGAAACCCAGGACCTACCTCTTAGCCTGGAAGATGATGCAGATCTGCAGTGCAGGTGGGGGCGTGACATCTATCCTCTACAGAATGCACCATTATAAAGCAGCAGATTTAATAAGAACAGCAGATGAATACACCACCTGTGTGTCTCTGTGTGTGTGCTGTATTTCCTGCGTCTGCTTACGTGACAGCGTGATTTGTTATTGGAATGAATGCAGCAGTATTTGCATATTAAGTGATTTGTCAGAGAAGTGTGGCTGGGTGATAGAGTAGGTATTAGACTGGAGCTGGCTCTCATATTCATCGGGATTTGTCAGCAATGCCTCTTCTCCGCCTTGTCATTCCTCAACGTCTCCATTTTTAGAGCTACTCTTACCTTCTGTTCTTTCATTGTTTCCTAATTCTGCCAGAAACATTTTTTTTTTTTTACTAGCTACCTCAGTTTTTATTCCAAATCTACTCTTTAATAATTTAACATGAACTAATCTGTTCAAAAATTCATCATCACCATCTGTAAACATTAGACTTTATCTTTTGTCCAAGAACAGAAACCCAGGCTGTTGTTGAGGCTCTATTATCATAACCGTTATTCATTAACCCAAAAAACTCCAAGCCACTTCTTTTTGTGTTCTGCCTGTTTTAGTTTTTATCTTTTCTATAAACCAGCCTGTAGAAGCTGAACTTTTAATCTGGGACAACAGATGAAATTAGATTTGAATCGGCTTTAGTTAGAAGTATTAATTTGATCTGTCCCTGTCAAATAAACAAGTAAATTCCAGGGGCTTCATGTCTAAACCTGAACGTAGCAAAGCCGACTACAGAGCCCGATGCAGCAGGTAGATGATGACATTCTCCACCCCGATGCCAGGTCGGTAAGCAAACTGCTACAGGTCCAGCGTAGAGCTCACCTGGGTTGAAGATGGCTAAGGACGGTCCGCTCCATGGTCTTCATCAGATGGGAGGTCAGGGCGATGGGTCTATAGTGGTTTGGTTCCCTTGGTCTTCTGTAGCTCCCTTCTCCCTTCTTTATCTCCTGCAGCTCCTTGTCCATCTGGTTAATAGCGGTGATGGTTCCCTCTGCACCTGCAGGACTTCCTCTGAGGACACGGCTGCTGGGTAGAGTCCCTCCAACCACAGCTGCAGCCCAGGAACTAGAAAATTTTTTATTTAACACTAAATAAACTGCTAATTATATCACAAATAAACTGTAATAAAATATATAAATAAACTGCTATTAATCTGGACTTAAAGTATCAAGGTTCGGATGTCTAATACATTCTCACACACCACAGCTCTTTCACTTCATTGGTCTTGCACAGAACAGGCGATGTACCACACACCACAGTATGACACATAAATAAAAGCATTTTAAAGTTGAAGGGATGGTGTCTCTCAGCTGGCCTGGCTTTACAAGCTCTCTGTGAAGTGGCTTAATTTGTTTCTGCGACATGTTCCAAGCAGAAGCTGCAGAGTAAAGAAGCGTTTTAGCCTCCTCAGTTTGATCTGTGGAACTGAGAGGAAATGATCTGCTGATGGACAGAATGAGGGTCGGTACGCAAAGCAGTGACTGATCCTTCAGGTGGTCGACACAGGACGTCCCACCCGAGACGAACAGAAAAGTCGCACTCACACGCCCATGGGCGGTTCTAGGGGGGGGGTCCAGGGTGGGCCAGTGCCACCCTGACAGCAAGCTTGGACCCCCCTGTGGCCCACCTGCTGGGGGCAAAGCCTAAGGCATTAATAAATACGAAAATTTTGGCAATAATTTCCCCTGACGCGAGATGTGGAACTAAGTTATGGCTCAGTTTTCTGGTCGGACCTAACAGAGCAACGCACCACCGCTGGTTGGCACGTCTTATTTTAATCCATTGATAAGTAGAAAGCGGACGCATATTACTAGCAGCATGGAGCAATGGAAACTATTGGCAAGCAACTGAGGAGAATTAAAGGTTAGCAACTTTTCTGTCTTGGTTTAACCGTAGCAGAGGAAGATGTTTGACCAGGAAATGTTCCCACTGATTAAAGTAAGTAGTGAAAATGTAAAGCCACCCTTCAACCGTTTGCATGTGCTCGAGGTTTATGCTAGCATAAGCATGTACATTTCTCAAGTTAGCAGTGGCTTGTCAGAGTTTCAGCTTATACTATAAAAGAATCTATCAGTTTTATTTTTTAGTTCTTAATAGGAAGTACGTTAGTTAACAGAGCCAATTAATTCAAGCAAACCAGAAACAATGTGTGTACATAGTAGGATGCTAAAGTGTTGTGTAATACTTTGTTTTCCTCCAGTATACAACCAAAAATGAAAAGAAAAAGGAAATTATGTCCCATTTCATCCCTGAGTGTAAAGTCAACAATGAACATGACACAGAACCAGATGGTCCACATGTTGAGAGGACCGAAAAGGCAAGAAGTGGAAAGTGAGGGAAAACAGAGGCCTGGGTAGAAGAGGAAACTGTGCAGGGAGAGGGTGATTTTAGGGACAACAAAGAGAGCAGGAGGAAGAGATGGACTCCAAAGATGTGGCTGAGGGCAGAGAGTCAGATGCAGGCAGAGAAAACAAGTTCGTCCACAAGCAAAAAAAAAAAGATACCGGCATCTTTTCAAAGCAATGCAGCCAAGATTTTATTAAGTAAGTTGTTTTATGATTGAAATGAACTTCTTCTTATTATTATTAGTGTTGTGTCTCACAGACATGAGTGGATTTTTCCATGGGAAATAAACAACGGTGGACTCGTCGGGTGTACACCGACTTCCAGTCTTACAGCGTCTCCGTGGTGAACAACAGCACAGTACTTACAACTCAGTAAACGTATACTGAAGAAACATTTTACTTCTGTGTTCTTTCAAACACCACAATTAATATTATCATCATCATCATTAGACTTATTCATCAATATAGTACCTGAAATAGTGTTTAATTCTGGCCAGTTTATGTGCATTGTTTTTTCTTTTTGTATCTTGTATCTGATAAACATTTCCTTCAGATATCAGCAAGGCCAGAGAGGAGCAACCAGCGCAGCCAAAGCTGAAAGTCTTTCCACGGAGACCGAAGGAGATGTTTCAAGGCAGCATGGTTTGAATTTCACCCCTGGCTTGAATATTCAGAACAACTGGACTCTGCATATTGTTGCAGAAATTTTAGTCCTCCTAAAACTGCAGACACTGTCTGATACACCATCTGGATATAAGAGCTGGAAGAACAGCTTTTCCATCCATGCCAAATCTGAGAGGCGCAAACATGCAATGATTGCATGGACAGACCATCATAGAGCTGTAACCAGTAATGCAACACTGGCAAGTTAAGGAAAACCGGGACTACGTGAAAACAATAGAAGTGCTTCTACTGACTGCCACCCAAAGCATCGCTCAGAGAGGACACAATAGGTGTGTCCCAATTCAGGGTCTGCACACTTCGAAGTCTGCTTAACGTTGGTGAAATGGGACGTTCTACCTAGCCAACAAGAATTTTCCATAACAACAACACAGGCCGTTGAATCACTTAAACCTCTGAAATTACTCATAGGACACTTCAATGGACATTAAAACCGACCGGTAACACTGACGGCTAAAAAAAAAACATGGTCTGAGGCTCTGCTTGTTCCCAGCTGGTACCAATTTGTGTTTACTGTTCTTGGTTTTATAACATTTTTACTAAAATGTAGTTAAAAAAAAACAAACTGATCAATCTGTTGCTCCCCTGCCTAACCCATAATAACCTCCTGGAAATATTCTTTAAGCTTCACCACAGCCCAGAATCCACTCTGCTACAAGTCAATGACCTGCTCCTCTGCACTGATTCTGGTAACTGTGCCATCCTCATCTCCTTCTCAGTGCAGCACTCGATCCAACAGACCGTCTCCATCATGGGACTGGAATAAATGGCACTGCTCTGAACCGGTTCATTTCCTACCTCAACAATAGAAGCTTCTCAGTAAACATTGGCACAATCGCCTCCCCCAGATATTCTCGCTGCTGGAGCCCCTCAAGGTTCAATCCTGGCTCCCATTCTTTTCTCCACATACATGCTGCAGTCAAATCATTCAAAAATACGACATTTCCTTTCACTTTTATGCTGATGACACCCAGCTCTATCTTCCCTTCAAACCCAACGACCAGTCCAAACTCAAACATCCACAACTGCATCGAAGAAATAAAGTCCTGGATGGCAGCTAGCTTCCTGCAACTCAACGGCAGTAAATCACAAACCATTTTCTTCGGCCCTTCTGACAGCATCCATCAGATTTCCAACAGTCTTGGCAATTTTTCCACTTTCATCACAGCTCACGTCCAAACCTCGGTTTCCTCTTTTATTCATTACTCAAGTTTAACAAACAGGTCAATTCAGTAGTTTTTTCCAACTCCGCACCATCAAAAAAAAGCCATTTCTCACCTTCAAGGACCTTTGAAAAGTCATCCAGGGTTTCATTTCTGCCCACCTAGACCACACTGTGGAACAGCCTCCCCATTTTTGAAAATCTCGTTAAAGGCTTTTTTTTAACTCTCTTGTTTTTAAACCAGACTGAGCTTTGGCATTTTTTGCTGGTTATTTGTTTAATGTGCATGTGTGTTTTTAAGCATGCTTATAAAAAAGCTGATCTGACTTAAAGTTCAGCACGAAAATAAACCAAAAGATAAAAGAAAAAGGAAGTGAGAACCAAATCTCCGGGACTATCCTGCATTAAAACATGATCATTTAAAACTGTAATTTACTTCCAATGTCCAAACATTCAGCAGCTTCAGCAGTAAAGGTTCTAAGTGATTAAAGATATAAGAAGTTTAATGAAAGCAGCATTCAGGATGCATGGTATTCAGCATTGTATCATTTCTATCGAGATTTAAACTGATTCGCCATCATCAAACCGTAGCTGTGACTTCCATAACATCCCTGCTGCCTCACCTCTCCACCTACACTGACAGAGGAAGAAGAGCGTAGAAATATGAGCAGTAAGCTTAGGTTGGGTGGGAGATTCTGCAAGTGCCGTCATAGTGAAATGAAAGAAACCAGTAAGTCAACACAGAGAAATATTCATCTAAGTAGAGCACATTTATAAATGATCAAACAGAAAAAAGGAGGAACTGAATCTGAATATGGGTCTTTAATTACTAACACCTCCCCGGCTGCCCTCCCGTTGAAGTATTCCCCAGGTAACAGCTGCTTCAGCCTAAGTTTCTTCTCCTTTCTTTTCTGTTTTTGAGCACATTTTACAGCTTAACTTTAGGATCTGGGTTTTTTCCCCTTCATGCCCGTCACCAGCCTGGTTCGGCCAGAGGGGCTCAGTTCGCTTCCTGAATGCTCCAGACAAATAGCTCCATTACAACCGGAGCATAATCACTCAGAGTGTTACCGTGCTGCTCTGTGGGGAGACTCGGCATCAAATCAAGCCTGGGAAAGCATCGTCAGGTGTCTTTTAGCATGCTGAATGCAGTGCTGCTGTTTATACCGGAGCGAAGGATAATCCAGCTTTCTCTGCAACCGCGGCTTCACGCTGAGAAAAGGATGCATTCTAGTTGAGACAGAATGTTTCTGCTCTCAGTTCTGAGCACTGTGAGAGAACGAAGTTGTCAACACACCAAGCAGCTCACTCCGGCCTCACAATACCCTCACGCTCTGCAACGTGGCTGTTTGGCAGCTTATACGTTTAACTTGTCATTAAAGCTGCAGCGTGGAACTAAAGATTAACAGAAAAATGTCATCTGTCGTTAAAAGCTCTGTTTCTATGGAATCTAATCTCTTTACTAAAATAACTGTCGTGTTTTTATTCTCTGGGAACGAAGCATTTCTATCTCCTCACCGTGGATCCACATACACAGCAGCTGCCTCCACTTTAACTACGGTGTCTCTAAATGGACAAATAAGCTTTAAAACTGCAGTAGCAGCTTTGTCTGGTAGGAGCTACAGACGCAGCATCGAGATGCAGCCACGCAGAGTGTTCCTTCCAGTTTGTCAGCATGCAGGCTTCACACTATAAACCAGGTTTTTAACTGGTTTTATAAACCAATAAAACCAGCTTAATGATAAAAACGTTTTCCCGTGTACTTTGCATCACATGTGATGCAGGAAGAAACAGTAAAAACAGATTTTAATGAAAATGCTGCAGGCAAGAGAAAAAAAGGCCTTAAAAACCTCCTTTCCTGTTGGTGGAAAAATGCACCACATCAACCAATCAGAGACAAGCGACAACGCAACATGTGTGGTTGCCGAGGAAGAGGAGAAGTTGGACGGGAGGCCTAGTACACCCGGACGTCCAAACGGTCTTCTGGTGGACAGGAAGTGGCTTCTGGACGGGCACTAAGCTCCTTCTGGTGAAAACTGGAAAACCTTTGCTGCATGTTGATGTAAACGGATGTTTAGAACTTCGCTGCTGACCAAAGATTTTTAAAGTGAGTATTTCTGTTTGCATTCTGATGTATAAACATGTTCGTTAAACGTGCTCATGTTTTCCACACTAAGATATCCAACGTTTCCTCTGATTGATGCATTTTGGTTGATTTTAGGTCCAGGGTTAATGAACTGTTCACAGTAAAAACAAACGTAGTCAGTCACCGTTGATTTTACTCCAGACCCTCTCAGAGTGAATGCTTGTAATCGCCAGCAGCCGAGCTGTTACCGGTGGACTGGACAAACTAAAGCTTGGTCTCAGGGGAAATGAAAACTGTTTGAAAGTTGTCTCTTGTGCTTTTATTCAGTCCGAGATCTTAAAAGGAAGCTTCCTGACAGCATCAAGGCTGAATAAATGATGAAAACAGTTATTTACCCACGGTGTCCATGGTTACAGGGAGCTCAGCGCTGCCGGACACAGAGTTGATGCTTTCTCTGCACACTGAAGGAGTTTGATGCTGTTCTGTGCTTTAAAATAAGCGTCCGTTCAGAAAATGACACGATCATTCCCGGACGGATCTCTGAAGCCGAACCACTGGTTCTCGCTGAAGGTCCGTCTGATGTGCAGCTGCGTCTTTAACCCTCGAGCTTTTAAAATAAAAGGTTGTGTAACGTTAAGTCATAGTATAAATGAGAATAATATTTATTTACTTATTCACGAATATTTATGATGGCAATAAAATTACTCATCTAATCATATCGTGGTGTCGCAGGTTGGCAGCTGCATGAGATTCCAGAACTTTCACTATGAACTATGATTATATAAACACACACACACACACACACACACATATAAAGCATGCACTGATGCAGAGAGCAGAGCCAGAATGACATGAAGTGGTAAAAACAAATTACGTCGTGCTATTTACCTGGTGAATCTCTTTCCAGTAAAGTGGCTGAATTTAAGTATTTATTTGACTGTCTTTTGACTGCTTTCATGTAAATATCTACAGAGTTTTTAATATTAACTGATGCTTTATTTTGGCATCCAGAGGAGTTTGGAGATGTTATCGATCTGAATGATTGTTTGAGTTATTATGTAGTCTGAGTTATTTCTTCCTGACTGAACCCAGGTTGTTTACGTGTTTCCTCATTGAAAATTGTGAGAGGAGAATTATCTCCTCCCCTACCGCTGATATACCTCTGCTTGCTATGGGTTGCTTGCTGGGTAGATGGATATGTCTACACACATCGTCGGTCTGACGTGTGAAAGGACACACCTGTGCAGGTAACAGCCTTCAACCTCAGGCTTGATTTCATTATTATTATTATTTTATTATTTATATGTATGTATTTTATCTAGTTTTTATTGTCTGGTTGTTTTTTAGACGTTCAGCCGTGGCTGCTGCTAAAGCACTTTATAAAGAAACTGCTGATGATGATTAAAGGTGTCTTCAGCATCGTGTAGGTTCCCTTAACCTCCAGAAATCAGTTTATCGTGTGAGAAAACTGTCAAACGTCAGTGCCCACACGTGAGCACGTGTCCTAAACGCTGGCTTGTTGTTAGCTGATGCGGCCAGCAGAGGGCGGCGCAGAGTCCAGAGTTCTGACGTCAGTTTCAGACGGTAACAAGAACGGTGACGATGGAGATGTCGATGTTCATTCTCAGAAAGAGACATAAAAAGAAGCAGCCCAGGTGATCTGAGAGGTCATTAAACGCATCACAGCTTCTTCTTCGTTGTTCTCTCCGCTGGTTGTACATGAGTGATGCTGCTCAACGCTGCCACCCCATGGTTTCCGGTGGTATTTCTCTGTCTGACTGCATATACAAAGACGCAGAGAAAGAGCGACGTGTGTTTAATGTGGAGGACATTTAGTTCCGGTTTGACCGTGGAACTGATCTGTGGAAGAAGCTAAACCAGAAGCTGCTGGACATAATTTGCTTAAAATGATTGTTTTGTGCTCTTCATCATTTTCCTAGAATATGTCAGGCAAAAATGAACCAGAATTTCCCGTTAAAAGACTAAATGAGTCCTGGGACTCAACCTCTGGCCATGCATTGTTAGCCAGCTCATTATTTAGCCAGTTTTCACATCCATCAATATGTGCATCTTCCGTCATGCAGCCATGAGCAGCTGAGTGTCAAAGCGCCCACCTAATCAGCACTCCTGTCTAAAAATGTAGTTAAATTCTGCTCTTCCCACACCTGCATAAACCTAGCACCATTATCAGCTCTGCAGAGGTGGGACTGCTTAATTTAGCAGCACTGTTTGATTGCTTCCAACTGTACGAGCTGGGAAAGTATTATATAAAAGCCTCCGTATACACTGTATTACTGCTGCCAGAAGACTTTGATATAGGGAGTCTGCTGCAGCCTGATCTATAGCTGATGCTTTATTTCCTTCCTGCTTGCCAGTGATTCATTTCATAAGCTGGGTAAGTATATGACGCTCGCAACGACGTAAAGCAGGCAGAATTTTAAAAGACTGCAATCTGTCTGTGTGTACTCCAGCTTATTAACAGCTCAGTTTATCAGCCGTGTGGGGCGAGCACCGGGGTGAATGATCAACTGTTAACCACCACTGCTACTCCACTGATTACACTGCCAGGCTCTCCATCTGTCTCACCCCCTCCCAGCCCTCCCCCAGGATACACAAACAATTCTCTCTCTAGATATCTGTCTCTGAGTCGGCCCACCCCTCAGCTCTCCCTCTCTGACCTACAAATCCCTTCACACATGCCGTCCTCCCTGAGAAACTCTCATGACTGCTGCTCCTCTCCCTCCCTGCTTCATTTTTATAACAGCTCATCGAGAGGCACTTGCCAGCTGAGAGAACGGGAAGGAGGGACATGCACTGAAGACTTTGGCAGGAAGGCCGTGTAAGTTCTATTACAGTTAAGGAGATTGAGGGTTTCAAGAGGGTTTCACTCGTCTGCTGTGCCAGACAGCCGTTGTCGTGCAGGAGGACTTTCCTGCAGAAATTGACCTGCACTCATTGATTTGTCTCCCGTTGCTGCAGTTGTCGTGGTGCTGGGAGGAAGGGGGTGGTTGTTCCCCGACAGGATGACATGGTCCTGTGTCAAGCAGCTCTTGGTAATTGGTTCGTTTCTATTTAAGCACTGCATCATGGGATATGTAGCAGGAAACGTCTCTTGAACTGGATTATAGACAAAAAGAGTGATGTTTGGTTGTTAGACTGGTGGAGGGGAATGAAACAGGCCTTGCAGAGCTCAGAGCTGGAAAGTTTCTGTCAGCTTCAGTCCGAACCACCACCCGAGGCTGAAAGTGTGACAGTTAATATAAGAATGTTTTACTGCAAAACTGCCCCAGCCAATGTTAATACTGGGATTAAAGGTGGGAGAAAACATGCAGAAAAAAAGGATGTTTACTGGGAAATGTGATGCTGGAAGCCTCTGAGACATCGTAGCCGGCCCCCTGAAAGTTCAGGACTCAGCTGAACGTTTGAAGCTTCCATGTGGTTTAAAGACTGAAGAAATACGAGCTGCTGGTAAAGAATCGTCACTGAACAAGCAGATGTGTTTCCAGTCTCTCTAAGGCTGAGTAAAATGGGCCGGGATGCAATGTTTTGTATATCAACATGAGAACACTGGGAAGGGTAACCTGATATCCGACCCGAGCCATTCTACTTTGTTGGAACCCTTCTGTTGCGGTACCGATCTAACCGACCCGGCCCAAAAGGGTGGAGTCTGACACACTGCAATCCGTTGATTGGTGGAGAAAAAAAAGTCGTGTTCCTGTGCGACCTGGCATGAAAACAAATAAGGAAAGGCTCCTTAACAAGTTATTTCTATATCGCAAAGTCATTTAAATGCTGAACAATATTTTAAGACTACAATATCGGCTTCAAATACTTGAAACTAGCTGGTGGAAAAACGAAGTAGCCCTGCTCAATCAGGCATGCCGTCGGCTGCTGCGGCTACAATCGAGGCCTTGACTAGCAGTGATATGCTAACACCATCTCGCTCAACGCCCTCCAGGTTTCTCTCAGTGTGAAGATTGGGGCAGCCGATCAGCGGTGATCACTAGCCTGCTGGCCTCATTAACATCCCCGGCTGAAGGAGCTGGAGAAAGCCGCCGACTATACTGGTTACTGCACTACCGCACCACTGTGTCCAGGTGATGTAAGGGAGCTGCAGGCAAAATGTGAGGACTTAGAAGGACTTGGAAGGCCGTTCCTGGCGAAACAATTTGTGGCTTACGGGTGTTGAGGAAAGGCTGGAGAAGGGTCAGCCTACACTGTTTGTGTCTCAAGACGTCTAAACCTGAGTGAAGCCTCGTAGAATGACAGAGCCCACAGACCACTAAGAACAGAACCAAAACCCGGAGACCCCCGCTTGTGCTTATCATGCGTCATTACACACATATGAAGGATGAAATACTGTGTATGTCATCTAGGGAAGTTGCTCCGTATTTATCCTGACTACACCACCGCAGTGATGAAGGGCAGCTTTTGCTAAGGAACGTACTTTCGGGGATCCCTCCCGGGCACTGGATTTCATTATTTGTGAGACACATAATGCAGACTCAAGTGAATGATACAGCCCGCGTCCTCTTCCCCTGGACATGAAGTACAGCCGCTAGTAAACACAAGCTATGCGTCACAGACGTTTTGTGCTGCCATCTCCTCTGGACATTAAATTCTGAAGGACTGGAACAGCATAGCTGCTCTTAGTTATGTCAACAGCAGGCAGGTATGTTTCTCCTTCCGTTCTCTTTTGTTAGAAGGTACACGTGTTGTTCTGTGTGGCGCTGTGACATTGATGATATTAAAGTACACCTGCATGTGAGTACTGTTGCACATGTTATTCACATTTTATGGCTGTTGAATGTGTGGCTTTAGTAATGAGAATAAAACAGGTTTACTTTATTCACGTTCTTTTCTTGACAGTTTTGGCAGTTCTGTAGATCATATGTAAAACCGACCTGTAGATAGAAAAGCTTATTTGCTGGGTGGCTGTTGTTCTTTTCTCCGGTTCATGACTTTGTCTATTTTTGTTTTGTTATTGTTTAATATATTACAAAGAGCATCTCTTGAGATGACTTCACGAAGTATTCAAGCGGAAGTCAAACCAAGTACAGGTATCGAGACATACTATATAACTGCTCTATAATTTTGTGGTATTACTTAGTTCCAGTTGGGACGTCCGTGGGCCACCAAGCTAAACAAGGTTCTCGCTCACCTAGCTAGCTTGGGAGCTAAGGTTACTTTTCTGCAGGAAACACATCTAAAAAAGGCAGATCACACGAAAATACGCAGACGTTAGCCATATCATTCTCTCTTCAATAACAGGTCAAGAGGCACAGCTTTTCCATAAATCCATAAATCTCTGCAGCTCACCCCTTCAGACATCATTGCAGACCCTCAGGGCTGCTACATAACTGTCACAAGTTATATTGTCAACACACCTGTGATATTAGCTAACCTTTATGCACCCAACTGGGACAATGACAAGTTTTTCTCTAATTTTCTATATAGTTTACATAATTTAGACTCCCACTTTTTAATTTTAGAGGGTGATTTCAGCTGCTGATCCAGTGCTGGACAGGTCTTCAACTAAGCCCTCCAAACTATTTCAATCTGCTCGAGTTCTTACTTCTTTTCTCCCACGTACATCAGACATTTTCCCGGATTGATTATATTTTAGTAGATAATCAATTACATTCTTCAACCGAACCCTGTTTATATGCCATATTCAGACCACTTCCCTCTGAAAGCCACTTCTAGGTTTGTGAATACTCCTAGACCTCGCTGGAGACCTTGTTCCATTGCATCGTCCCAAGAGGAATTAGTGCACTTTGCAGCTGACCAAACAGGATTCTTTGTTGTGGTAAATTCCTCTCCGGACATCTCTTGTCTGTGGGAGTCACTGAAAGCGTAGAGGCCAAATAATTTCATACATATAATAAAAAGCAAACTAATAAAAAAACGACTGTCCGTATTTTGCAGTTAGAATGGGCGTACACTAACGAACATGCTCTGGAGATCTCGACATACATTTTATGAATCTGGCAACAAAGCCAGTAAGATTCTCGCCCACCAGCTCAGACGAGCAGCTGCCTCACAACTTATCACAAAGATTAAAACGGCTGAAAATTATACACACACATATTATTTATTATTATCATACATTAATAAATAATATGTTCAGGGATTCTATAGTTCAATCTATTCTTCTGAGCATGACTCTTCTTCCACATTTGAGGGTTTTTTTTCTAAACTTGAACATGCCCACACTAGTGAAGAATCTAAGAACATATTAGAAAATCAGATTACTGCTGAAGAACTGAATAAAACACTATTAAAACACCTCAGAGGGGCAGGAGTCCGGGACCAGATGGATTCCCATCTGAGTTCTTTAAAAATTTTCCACCCACCTAATCGGTGCAAAATTTTACCGTCTATTCTTGCTACTGAATGCAGATGTTAAGATTTTAGCCAAGGTGTTAGCATTGAGATTAGAGACTTCTTCCCCAAACAATTTCCCCTGACCAAACTGGATTTATAAAAAATAGAGTTTCTTTTTTTAATATCAGATGTCTCTTAAATATAATTCATCTTGATTCAGGTCCTACCCCTCCAGAGCTTATGATGTCCTTGGATGGTGAAAAAGCTGTTGATAGGCTGGAGTGGGGTTTTTGTTTTACGTATTAGATAAGTTTGGGAAACAGTATATTAAATGGATTAGACTGTTATACAACATTCCAGTAGCATCAGTCGGTGTATTCTGAGTATTTTACCATTTCTTATGGAACAAGGCAAGGCTGCCCCCTATCGCCGTTACTTTCTGCATCGGCCTTTAGCAATAGCAATAAGACAGGATACTATCATGACTGACTTATTCAGAGAGGAGCTAGAGCAAAGAATTTTGCTCTATGAACATGACGTCATTATGGATGGCAGTTTTTTTTCTGGACAGGGTGTTTCTACAGAGGAAAAACAGGGGACTGCACACAGCAGGATCTCTTTATAGATGGTTTCTTTGCCTCTTTTCACCAACTGAGCACTAAATTTCTTTTCCCACAGACACACTTCTTCAATACTTACAATTGTGCGATTTGATCCGTAAACAGATTTTTCTCATTTTCCAGGACTTCCTCATCCAGCTCAGGACTGCAGGGCTGCGAGCCATGTGGGTGCACCCTCCCCACCCCCCAATATTTATAACTTATAAGTTTATGGTGATGATGGCGCCGATATGATTCATCATTAGCCTCATTTCCTTGGTTTTGTTTCAGTAATCATTAAAAACTGGAAGTATTACTCTGCTAGTCTCATCTGTTTTAGCTTTCTGGCCCATGTCAACATCAGTCTTTGGACAAATCAGAGTCATTTATCAAACTTAAAAAAGAAAACATTTGCCTTCTGCTCCGTTTGTGGATTCATTTGTTCTGTCCGCACTAAAACGCAGTTTTAGTTTGAGGAAAAAGAGGTTTGTCATGTGTCATACTGTCAAGAAATTTAGCATGAACAAAGTAATTATGTAGAAACCAGAAAACTAGACAGTAGCATGGAGCATACAGGCTGCATCATGGCTCACAGCTTATTTCCCCAGGGTACATAGACCCGCGTTCACTGCAGGTTGAAGCAATGCCCAAGCTGATCTGTGAGCATGACAACACACACATACGCAGCGTGGAGCAGGCATGCGGAGCCACATTCAGACAGCTGACAGAGAGCTGTAACAGGTTCCTGCTGCCTCGGCTTGTAGAGCTGCACCGTGCTGCTGGCAGCAACCTGACAGCCATAGAAACGGCTCCACCATCCTCCTCCCTAATCACCACAGGAAGATGATTCCAAACTAAGAGAAGTGAGGATGCAACATTCAGTTGAACTTCTTGATGAGGGATGTGGATGTCATATGGACACATTAAAAACCAGTAATATGGTCTCTCTTAGAATGTCTTAACTGTAACAGAACCCAGAATGATCATTTCCAGTCTAAACAAAGAAATAATGAAGTTTTTCTGCCTCTGTGTGTGTGAGGTGAACTTTTCTTCCTTCAGAAGTGGTAGAGGACTGTGCTCAAGTAATACTAGCTTTACTTCAGCATCACTTTACTCAGTAAAGAACAAGCAGTCATGCAAAGAAATTACTCAAGAGAAAGAAATATTTTCAATTCAATTAAATTCCAGTCAATTAGAAAACTTTGTTTTCCCTGAAGGGACAGAGATGTTATCCAGAAACAGGCTGGAACAGGGAGAAAAAATAAAGGCCATGAAATCAAGCAAATAATGTAGAATAAGTATAGTAATAATAAAATAAATAATAATCATATAATAAACACTACAGTAAAACCCAATATAATATAATATAATATAATATACCATGGTCTGGGTGAATACTCGATTCTGATTGGCTAGAGGGTATCCATTAAAAAATGATAATGGACACCTAAAAAACAAGTTCCGACCAAATAGTCTTATTGCTGTAAATTATTGCGCTGACTAAACGGAAGTTGGTAACCGTGGCAACAGGAACTCAGACGCCCAGATCAGAGCAGCCTGCAGACTAAATGAACATGTAGGAAACGATCTGTGGACTTTGACTCTTTGAAACAAAATGTGGCTTCATCCTCTGGACACACACAAGCTGTAAGAGCTGCACCCGCTCTCTGAATGTTTGTGTCACGTAACATAACTGCGTTCTGCAGGTTCTATGTTAGAGCTGGTTACCTTGGCAACGCGTCACAACGAAATAGTCCACTCAGTCACTTCTTGTGAAAAACTTACGATTTTACTGGTAAAAAACAACATTAACGCATTAATAATTTATGTTAATATTTTTTTCTTTTGTAAGTGACCATGTTATAAGCAGGATAATGCCCTCTGAGGTGGCCATTATCATAAATTAATGGACTTTGTGGAGGCAACTGTCCTCCGCGTCGGGCATTATCCCTTACATATAATATAATATAATATAATATAATATAATATAATATAATATAATATAATATAATATAATATAATATAATATAATATAATAATATATGAAGGTGTGGCATGGTGTGCTGAGCAGTATACTAATGAGGATACAAGGTGTACAGTAATAATGTGCAGAATATACTATAATTACTAAGTTCACCATAAGCTGTGCAGATGTAATAGCTGCAATACAGAAATAAATGATAATAAATATTAATGATAATGATAAGCAGGTCTGCACTCATCCTGATGGTTTCTGGGATGCTTGATGTTTCTGATGAACCAGGAAACGGGATGAGCTTCAGGAAAGACCAGGAAAACAGCGGACTGTGGAGGATGCAGCATTTCAGATTACAGATGTAGAGGAGCATCTCGAAGCGTTTCCATCCTCTTAAATCTTTCCATCATGTAAAAACACAGCTGATGAGTTAACATGTCAGCTGGAATCTGATCTGACCGGTTTGAACTGGAAATAAGATTTGTCCTCCTCTCATACAGAACTCTGGGGATGAGCCACCCCAACCAGTTCACACAAACCCAAGCAGACCTGGGCCTTGGTGGCAGTCGTTGGTCAGGACAGACTTTTCAAAGATGTGATGTAACTAAGTGAAATAGTCTTTGTCTAATCATCTTTACAGAGGACCACCTTCAGCAAAAAGTAGAAGTCAAGAGAAGGCGGAGGCCCGTCTACATCAATGCCATGTGAGACAAATGTAGGGAGACAATGGAGAAAAGATTATAGGAAAGAAATGAGACGAGAGATGAGAAGCCGACAAGAAAGGACGGAAAAATTACAAATAACAAAGGCAATGATGCAAGAGCAGGTCGAATGTGAGAGGGAAGAGGAGGAGGGAAGAAGGTGACAGAAGAGGAAACGGAGCGATGATGAAGGATGGAAGAAATTAGATGGATGTTGGAATAAGAAGCAAAAGTAACTTTGTTTAATACGCCCTCTTAAAATCTAGCAGTATCGTTTGAGCAAAGTTATAAATGACTGAAAAATAGTGAAATAAATTATTTCTCCAGCTAGTTTGCAGTAAACAGATATTTTGTCTCTACCTTCATCTTTCACAAATAAGGGGATGAGATCCCAGCAGCTTCGCGGGTAATGGGACGTCAAGTTATGGCCCAGATTTGACAGAATGTCTTTAGTTGGTGTGGATAATCAGTTTCTAAAGAGGTGGAAAGACTGAGGGAGGAAAGCAGCGACGCTAACGCTGGAGTAGCTTTAAACTACGCTGCTCACCTCGAGCATCAACAAACACCAGAAAGTCTTTAACAGCATGAAGGCACTTCCAGAAAAGAACTTGAACTTCTTGAACTTCTATCTGATGGAGTCTGTCGCCTTATTGTTTTTGGTTTTTAGAAGCAGAGGGGAGACAAGAGTTCAAGTACAGATGGGTTTAAATCACTCAGATCCACCGTGTGAAGCCGTTTGCAGCCCTACGTTCAGGCAGCATCTCTGGTAAACCTCGGTGGAGCCTGATCAATCCTTCCTCCAGTATCTGATGATGGATGGATGGATGGATGGATGGATGGATGGATGGATGGATGGATGGATGGATGAATGGATGGATGCCAGGATGGGTGGATGGACGGATGGATGCATGGATGGATGGACGGTTGGATGGACGGATGGATGGATGCCAGGATGGGTGGATGGATGGATGGATGCATAGATGGGTGGATGGATGGATGGGTGGATGGATGGACAGTTGGATGGACGGATGGATGGATGGATGGACGGATGGATGCATGGATGGGTGGATGGGTGGATGGATGGATGGGTGGATGGATGGATGGATGGACGGATGGATGCCAGGATGGGTGGATGCATGGATGGGTGGATGGACGGATAGATGCATGGATGGGTGGATGGACGGATGGATGCATAGATGGGTGGATTGATGCATGGATGGGTGGATGGATGGACAGTTGGATGGACGGACGGATGGATGGATGGATGGATGGATGGATGGATGGATGGATGGATGGATGGATGGATGGACGGATGGATGCATGGATGGGTGGATGGATGGATGGATGGATGGATGGACGGATTGGTGGATGGATGGATGGATTAATGCATGGATGGGTGGATGGACGGATGGATGCATGGATGGGTGGATGGATGGATGGATGGGTGGATGGATGGATGGGTGGACGTCCATGGTATCCCATCCCCTCTTGGCAGACCGGCAGGCGTTCCCAGCTGAGACACGTGGTTCCTCCAGTGTGTCCTGGGCCTCCTTCTGGTGGGAGGCGCCCAAACACTTCAAATCTGAAAATATCAGCTATCTGAATAACCAATCCTGTGTTCGGTGTGGTCTTGGTCTGATGATGTCTGAATGTGAAGAGGACAATGAAGCTGTGACTGAACCAGAACATTTAGTGCTGTATCATGGTTCAGATGTGTCTTATGGTTTTGTTTTGTGGTGAATCGACGGCTGTATCCGGTCTTGGGACATCGGGTTCGTGCTCGGGTGGTTCGACACATGAGGAGGCCCAGGTGGATCGCAGGGCGGCATTGGGTGGTATCCAGAGCCAGCATGTTCAGCCTCACGCTGGAAGCTGCTTCGGGATGTTGTCTGGCTAGTTCTCCAGTCTCAGCGGTGGAGTCACGGCTCTCCGCCCCACCACAACCTCTTGAGTTAGCTTCAACATCTAGAACCACTGGGAGTGTCCACCACTGGGTGAAGTGCCTCCGTGTGGGCTGTCTTCCTCCTCGGTCCACACTGAGGCACAGCTCCTCTTCACTGGCCTCTCCTCATCAGTAGTCTCCTGGACTCGCCTCCTCTCACTCTCTTTTCCCTCCAACCACACTCCTGGTAGGAGACTCTGTGGTAAGAAATGTCTGTTTCTTTAATGCTTCCACACACTGCTTTCCCAGGGCTACAGAGCCAGTAATCCACCAGAAGCTCCCAGGAATTGTAGTCTCTCCCGGAATCCACCAAAGGGGTAATAGTTCACGTAGGCACCGACGATACAGCCCGCCAACAATCTGAACTGACCAAGAAGGTTTTTATGGAAGTCCGTTTTTACCAGCAGCCCTCTTCCTGCCTTGAACCGAGGCGCAGGTCGTTTTAGCAGACTTCTTGGTCTTAATACATGGCTCCAAAACACATGCACATCTCTTAGCATAGATTTTAAAGATGATTTTAATCTGTTCTGGTACTGTCCCTCATTATTTTAGATCTGATGGAGTGCAGCCAAACATTTCAGGATCACGCATGCTTGGATCAAACGTACAACACGCAGCTGAGTTGGCTACACGTGACTGACTGTTTTCATTACACACTCCTTTTTCCTTCTGCATCACTACAGCCAGCACATCAGTGCACCTCACTCACCAGTGCCCCTCTGTGGCCGACATCAGGAAACATCTCCCCCAGTCGCATCCTTCTCTCGCATACACCACATTCCAGTACACATCACCTGCAGGCAAAACCTCCCAAAATCACACACCGTTCCACGTCCAGTACACTTAGCCCAGTCACTAACTAAAACTCTACAAACCTGCAGCAGAATGCTGGCCAAACACTTCAAATGCTCCTTTTAAATATGAAATCTCTTTTAAATAAATCTTTTATTGTAAATGATCTGATTGTAGGTAATAAGGTTGACTGTCTCTTTTTAACTGGCGTCGCCTCCTAGTTTTAGCTTTTTATTCTCTACTAGGGCAGAAATAAAAGAGGGTGGAACTGCTTCACTAGCTCATAGCTCGACTGCAGCGAAATTAATATCATTAGATCATTTCCTTCATTTAAGCATCCTGCATGTGTTTTTAGCAGCCTGCCAGTCTTATGTATTACAGGTTATCGACCACCAAAACCTCCTTTTGTTTTATCCAAGAGTTCTCTGAGATTTTCTCAGCTGTTTTAATAACAGGTGATTTTAATGTGCATAGCGATAACAGTGGTGATCCCTACGCTGCTGTGTTTCTCAATCTTTTAAACAGTATGGATTTTAATCAGCATGTAACACAGTCTACTCACAACAGAGGACACACCCTGGACCTGGTCCTAAGCTATGGTCTGTGTCAGACCACTGCAGTGTTTTTAACATCAGCAGTTTTAGCCACCAGGAGGCGCCAGTGAGAACTGTGTGGAAACGATATTTAACTCCTGAAGTTGCTGCAGGTTTTATTGACATTTTAAACTGAACTCCAGCTCAGATTTTACCTGCTTCATGTGATTTTATTGTCTATCATTTTGACAATAGTTTAAAATCAGCTATCAAATGTGGGGTTCTCCAAGGACCAGTTCTAGACCCACTTCTTTTTAATCTGTCCATGTTGCCTCTTAGGGATGTCATCAGGAGACTCAACACTAATTCCACAGCTATGCTGATGATACGCAGCTTTACATCACCGTGTCTCCTGATGACCTGGAGCCAGTTAACGTCCTTTTAAACTGGATTTTACATATAAGGTCATGGATGGCAGAGAACTTCTTACAGCTCAACCAGGACAAGACTGAAGTTTTAATTATCAGTCCTGAAGACGAGAGATCATTTCAAGCAAACTTGAAGTTTTAAACCCTCTCAGTCTGTAAGAAACATGGGTGTTCTTTTTTACTCAAAGATAAATTTTATTCCACACATTAGAAATGTCACAAAAACAGGGTTTTACCATCTTAAAAACGTTCATTCCTCGTTCCTCTCTCTGCCAGCATCGATGTGCTGATGCTTTTATTTCTAGTAGAATAGATTACTGTAATGCCCTGCTCTCTGACCTTCTGAAAAAGAGTACTTCTAGTTTACAGTTAGTCCAGAAGTCAGCAGCAGAGTTCCTCACCTGGTGCCAAGACACGTTCATTTATACGATTATTTCTAGATACAGCTTGTTTTAGAGGGGGAGTGCAGGAGGCAGGTGACCTCCATGCCGGACCATGAGTCCCCCTGTAGGACCCCTGTCTGGTCTGGAGAGCAGTTTCAGGGGCAGACTGGTCCGTCCTCGCTGTGGGAAGCAAAGATACTGCAGGTCTTTCCTCCTGCCGCTGTCACACTTTACAATGAACAAAAGAAACAGTCTGTACATGTTTATGTACATGTTTAAATCCTGTTCACACTCACCCTGCAGACAAGATACTGGACATATTATTTATTTTGTGTGTGTGAGTGTGTGTTTGTGTGAGAGAGAGAGAGCATGTTTGATTTGCTTCATTGACTTTGGTGTGTGACTACTGTAGTTTTTTTATTATATGAAGGACTTTGTGTTGTAATCTTGCATGAAAAGTCCAATATAAATAAAGTTTGATTGATTGACTGATTGATTGATGTGAGTAGTGAACATCCCAGAACCTTAAACCACAATCCTGAGAACCATTGTAATTTAAGGTCTCTATCAAAGCATAGAAACATCCTCTGCAGCAACTTTCTACATGTTGTAGAGCATCATCGTTCACTCAGACCAAATTAAATACTCATGATCATCCTGATAAACACGCCTTCCATCAATTAACTGGTTTGATAAGTAAGTCTTTAGATTAAAACCCTTAGTGAGACAGTGGAGTCTTGTTCTGTCTCCTAGAAGGTGTATTTATGAATTTAATACTGCAGTTATTGGAGAAGAAACAGGAGCTTTGCAGGAAGCACATTTCAGCCAATAAAAAGTTAAAGTAAAACAAGATCAGGTGGTGGGGTTAAATCATCCTGAAAGACACATCAGGAAGCTCATTGGTGTTAAACCCAGACACTGAACAGAGCTGGTGAAGCTCCTGGGCGGGAAGGTTGTGTTGAGATCAGAGTTTGGAAACAGTGACGTTAACTGGATTTACTGTCATATCCACAGACAGCAGCTTCCTTTCCAGCATCCATAACCATGGCAACTAAACACATATTTACATCCAAAGACTGGAAGAAAAAGGCAGAGCTCAGAAAATGAACAGGGCCATGGAAACATTCACAGACCTCAACATGTTCCAGAGAAATCTAGATCAGTTTCTGGGCCTTTGGCTGGACACATTACAGTCAAATGTAGTGAGTTTAATGTATTTCTTCATATCATTTTTATCCATTCAGTTTTTTCCTCAGCTTGCAAACTGTGTCTGCCCTATGATCAGACCTCATAGTACACTCCAAACAGCTGTTTGCTGGTGGGAAAACGGCTGCTTCACTGTTTCAGCTAAACATAATGTCAGAGCTAATCACACTCGTGTCTGATCTTAAAAAAAAGCATTCTGAATGACTCATTAACAGCAACGTCTAGTCCTCTGCAAAGTCCACCAGTACATGACCCTGTGCTACATCCCTTCACTCACCTCATCTATTACGACTATTATACACCCACAGCACGCTATAATGCAGTATATGTGCCATTAAACTGTATGGGCTAGCACCTTGATCCAAGGACAAGCCTGCTGGCATTTTTACAGCTCAATATGTACCAGTCACTCAAATGTGGGGGTGCATCATGGCTGCCATCTTCGCTATCATCACAAACACAGTGTGGCTGGTTTTACGGGCTGGTGGAAACTGTGACTGGGTGAACTGAGAGCTCTGACAGGGAATCATGCAGAGGGGAGGGGAGCACTAAAGCCTACAGTATGAGTTAAAGGGATTTTCCCATCTCTAGTAGGTTTGCAACCTTTTCATTTACTGGACATTTATTTCAGTAATGTTAAGCATCCAGACAAATTCCTCCATCGTACTGAGGGTTTCCAGGTACAGCTGGTCACACTTACATGCATGTACACACCCAGCTCATTCTCTCTGCACACACACTCTGGCTACTCTTTTATCAGCCCACCTAATTACGCCCGTCTGGGTTAATGCAGATGAATGGAGCCAAACTGTTGTCTGAAAACAAGCAATTGAGTCACTGACATGCACATTTGTTTCCACAGTAAAAATACGCCCATTAGAAAAAGATGATCCTTCATGAAATTATAAAATGGAAATGAAACGGTCCTGCGTGGCAGCGATTAAATCTGCAGACCCTGATGAGTTTTTATTGATCTTCTGCAGTTATACATCATCTGTTTAGTTTTCACTGTAGTAAACTTCCCTGTAGACTCAGTGCTTTCACATGGCCACGATGGAGGTTCGGCATCCCAGTTAGATGACCTGATCTGTAATGATCTGAGTTCATCAGCATTTTCGCAACTTATGTTGCAGGAGATCCTACACCAGCAGATCCTACACTAGTAGATCATATGTAAAAGATCCTAAACCAGTAGATCCTACACCAGCAGATCCTAGAGCAGTAGATCCTACACCAGTAGATCATAGAACAGTAAATCCTACATCAGTAGATCCTACATCAGCAGATCCTACACTAGTAGATCATATGTAAAAGATCCTAAACCAGTAGATCCTAGACCAGCAGATCTTAAGCCAGTAGATCATACACCAGCAGATCCTAAACCAGCAGATCCTAGACCAGAAGATCCTACACCAGTAGATCCTACACCGGCAGATCCTACACCAGCAGATCCTAGACCAATAGATCCTACAACAGCAGATCTTAGACCAACAGATCCTAGACCAATAGATCCTACACCAGCAGATCCTACACCAGTAGATCCTACACCGGTAGATCCTACACTAGTAGATCATATGCAAAAGATCCTAGACCAGTAGATCCTAGACCAGCAGATTCTAGACCAGTAGATCATACACCAGCAGATCCTACACCAGCAGATTTTATACCAGTAGATCATAGACCAGCAGATCCTACACTAGAAGTTCCTAGACCAGTAGATCGTACACCAGTAGATCCTACACCAGCAGATCCTAGACCATTAGATCCTAGATCAGCAGATCCTACATCAGCAGATCCTAGACCATTAGATCCTAGATCAGCAGATCCTACATCAGCAGATCCTATACCACCAGATCCTTGACCAGTAGATCCTACACCAGTAGATCCTACACCAGTAGATCTTAGACCAGTAGATCCTAGACCAGTAGATATTACTAATGCTAGCTAATGCTACATGCTACGGCTAACAGCTGTTGGTTATGATGTGTGGGAATTGTTTGTATAGCATGGGTGCTTGCTGCTTTTCCAATCACTTGCATTTACAATATTGAACTCTATTTAAAACTAAAACATTTCATGTATTTTAGTGTGGGTACAAAAGGTTATTATGTATCGGACTGTTCATTTAAAGAGTACTCTAATATTTAATGTCTTATGGCCTAAATACCATTTATCTGATGATGGAAATGGATTGTATACTGATGTGACTATTTTTCTATGATCATGTAAATGAAGATGAGAATAAAAATGAAAATGGAAATTAATATTAATGCCATTTAATTGATGTTTATAGTAATAATGATTATTCTGTGACATGAACATTAGGTAATGTTATGTTGACTGATGGTAACCATTGGTCCTGTCTATGTAGGCCAGGTTTCCAAGCCAGGACGTCTATACAGGGTTACCATAACCTGTGATGGCGAGCTACCAGCAGGACTTGAGTATGAAAGGATCTGGAACTGAACTGCTCACAGTACTCTCTGTGGTGTGGTACTACATTACTACACAAACTTTTACTACCTGAAAGACAGCCCAAGAACTGTGTTTACTCATTTATTCATACCACCCTCTGAACTGTGTTTGGAAATAGTCTCTGCAGTATTGAACCAACCGGTCAACAGTTTTGTGTCATTGTAAATATTGTACATATGATATGATATATATGACTTTCTGCACCATCGCTGTCTGTGTAATTAATTACAACCCTAATCCTCCCTGAGCTGAACTTCTGACCGAGCCTGTCATTAGCACTACTACTGGTAATTCCTGTTTTTAGCCACAGCATCACACACACACACACACACACACACACACACACACACACACACACACACACACACACACACACACACACACACACACACACACACATTCTATTGATTTATGTTAACACACACTCTTCCATAACAAACACATTGTAAACTTTCCTGTCTGTCATTATGTAGAGGAGTATTATTTTATCCATGAATAAATAATGATTGTTTTAATAGTAAAGGCTGGAAGTAAACAGTTTACATGTTTTCAGAAACGGGTGAAAAACCTGCTTGTGCTGTGAAACTTTAATTCGACCAGGCAGATCTACTAGGAAAAGACCATCAGACGATCAGTACATCAAACTTTCTTCACTGAGCGGATGAAACGCTGCTCCATCACAGATTCAGTTCCCTCTGCAATCAGCCAAAGAAACAGCAACATAGATGTCCATGTCAAGCTTTCACTAAAGACAAGAATACTTTCTCCATAAATCATACTTACCCGGCCGTTAAATCAGTGTGAGGTGTTTGGCAGGCTTTCCTGCCAGCTGATGAGGCAGGTCGGAACAGGTGCACATCCACCTGAGGCTGGCTCACTCAGCAAACACAAGCTGGCAGACAAACGGCTGAAGCTAATGATGTTAGCATCACGCTGCTGCTTATGTTACATTTAATCAGCCTAATTTCTTTAAGTAAACTTATATGGAACAAAAGGCTGAGCATTTATGTTGAGTCTTGGGTGGAAAAAGAAAAAGAAAAAGATTAATTACAGTACTTCTTAGAATAATAAGCAACAGAGAAAAAAGAGAAAAAAATACTGAAAAGGACCAAAAGAAACAGTGATGAAGATTAACTTCATCTTTAATTGTGTAACATACCATCTTAGCCTTTTATATCTTGAGGCTGAGTAAGATGTTTGTCCCCTTATTGTTGCCATAGGGTAAACAGACTGTTGCCCAGGTTGGTGGGATTTGTAGTCCAAGAGAGGAATAAAGGCATTTATCTCTGCAGAATGAAACACTTGATGTCTTGTTCCTGTTAATTTTATCAAGTGTTCAGTTAACTGAACCCCAGGTAGCTCAGGTACCGTTGTACCCTGACCTCCTGGTGCTTTGCTCCCAAACAAGGTTGGATTAAATCATAAAGAAATGAAGGAAATAGTTTCTGTTGTGTGTTTGTTTCAATAACAATATTTTTTCTCCTGAAAGCCAAGACTTGAGAGAACGATGAGATGAGAAAAGGTTTGGTCACTGTTGATCTGTGTGTTATTTCTACAAAGTTCTGTTAGTAATAAATTCTGCTTTCTTCTTCTGGTCGACCTTTATGCTGCTACATCTATTCATACATTCATTTTACATCATTTTACCTCCCAGTCTGACAGCTGCTACACACTGGTTTATACTGGGATTAAAAGCCTCTACAGACTGGTTCATACTGGGAATAAAAGCTGCTACAAACTGGTTTATACTGGGATTAAAAGCTGCTAGACACTGGTTTATACTGGGATTAAAAGCTGTTACAGACTGGTTTATACTGGGATTAAAAGCTGCTACAGACTGGTTTATACTGGGATTAAAAGCTGTTACAGACTGGTTTATACTGGGATTAAAAGCTGTTACAGACTGGTTTATACTGGGATTAAAAGCTGCTACAGACTGGTTTATACTGGGATTAAAAGCTGCTACAGACTGGTTTATACTGGGATTAAAAGCTGTTACAGACTGGTTTATACTGGGATTAAAAGCTGCTACACACTCGTTTATACTGGGATTAAAATCTGTTACAGACTGGTTTATACTGGGATTAAAAGCTGCTACAGACTGGTTTATACTGGGATTAAAAGCTGCTACAGACTGGTTTATACTGGGAATAAAAGCTGCTACAGACTGGTTTATACTGGGAATAAAAGCTGCTACAGACTGGTTTATATTGGGATTAAAAGCTGCTACAGACTGGTTTATACTGGGATTAAAAACTGTTACAGACTGGTTTATACTGGGATTAAAAGCTGTTACAGACTGGTTTATACTGGGATTAAAAGCTGCTACAGACTGGTTTATACTGGGATTAAAAGCTGTTACAGACTGGTTTATACTGGGATTAAAAGCTGTTACAGACTGGTTTATACTGGGATTAAAAGCTGCTACACACTCGTTTATACTGGGATTAAAATCTGTTACAGACTGGTTTATACTGGGATTAAAAGCTGCTACAGACTGGTTTATACTGGGATTAAAAGCTGCTACAGACTGGTTTATACTGGGAATAAAAGCTGCTACAGACTGGTTTATACTCAGATTAAAAGCTGCTACAGACTGGTTTATACTGGGATTAAAAGCTGCTACAGACTGGTTTATACTGGGAATAAAAGCTGCTATAGACTGGTTTATATTGGGATTAAAAGCTGTTACAGACTGGTTTATACTGGGAATAAAAGCTGCTATAGACTGGTTTATATTGGGATTAAAAGCTGCTACAGACTGGTTTATACTGGGATTAAAAACTGCTACAGACTGGTTTATACTGGGAATAAAAGCTGTTACAGACTGGTTCATACTGGGATTAAAAGCTGCTACAGACTGGTTTATACTGGGATTAAAAACTGCTACAGACTGGTTTATACTGGGATTAAAAGCTGTTACAGACTGGTTCATACTGGGATTAAAAGCTGCTACAGACTGGTTTATACTGGGATTAAAAACTGCTACAGACTGGTATATACTGGGATTAAAAGCTGCTACAGACTGGTTTATACTGGGATTAAAAGCTGTTACAGACTGGTTTATACTGGGAATAAAAGCTGCTATAGACTGGTTTATATTGGGATTAAAAGCTGCTACAGACTGGTTTATACTGGGATTAAAAACTGCTACAGACTGGTTTATACTGGGAATAAAAGCTGCTACAGACTGGTTTATACTGGGATTAAAAGCTGTTACAGACTGGTTTATACTGGGAATAAAAGCTGCTACAGACTGGTTTATACTGGGATTAAAAGCTGTTACAGACTGGTTTATACTGGGAATAAAAGCTGCTACAGACTGGTTTATACTGGGATTAAAAACTGCTACAGGCTGGTTTATACTGGGATTAAAAGCTGCCACAGACTGGTTTATACTGGGATTGAAAGCTGCTATAGACTGGTTTATACTGGGAATAAAAGCTGCTACAGACTGGTTTATACTGGGATTAAAAGCTGTTACAGACTGGTTTATACTGGGAATAAAAGCTGCTACAGACTGGTTTATACTGGGATTAAAAGCTGCTACAGACTGGTTTATACTGGGATTGAAAGCTGCTACACACTGGTTTATACTGGGAATAAAAGCTGCTACAGACTGGTTTATACTGGGATTGAAAGCTGCTACACACTGGTTTATACTGGGAATAAAAACTGCTACAGACTGGTTTATACTGGGATTAAAAACTGTTACAGACTGGTTTATACTGGGATTAAAAGCTGCTACAGACTGGTTTATACTGGGATTAAAAGCTGCTACAGACTGGTTTATACTGGGATTAAAAGCTGCTACACACTGGTTTATACTGGGATTAAAAGCTTCTACACACTGGTTTATACTGGGATTAAAAGCTGTTACAGACTGGTTTATACTGGGATTAAAAGCTGCTACAGACTGGTTTATACTGGGATTAAAAGCTGCTACAGACTGGTTTATATTAAATGAAAACAGGTGGACCAGACATAGTAAAAGTTTTTAGGTTTCAGCTTTCTTATTTGCATGAATTAATAACTCCATGTTTAATTCTTTAGCTGCCTTGTAAGTAAAATATTTGTTTTTGTGTTAAAATACATCATTATGTTTCTTTAAAAGTGTGGACAGATGTACCATCTGGCGGTTTGAGTGCTGGAAATTGGTTTACCTGCTACTATTCCTGCATAGAATCCCTCTGCTGTAGTCTCAGGTCTTTATTGGCTCCTGCCTGATCACCACTGATGGAAAGTTTCGCTGTCAGTGTAAGAGTGGACACACCTTACTGTTTCTTGACAGGAACAGATATATTTCCTGACTATAACAACTCACAGGACCCTGAAAGCAACAAACGGCAACAACTCATGGACAAAGTTAGAGAAATGATAGCTTTTACCTTCCTGTAGGACGGCTGTGTGAGCTGATGTGCATGGTCCAATCTAAAATAACAAATCTGCCTCATTTTCTCATAATGTTCATAATTCTCTTCTATGATGTTAGAAACAGTTTTATATGAGTTTATTTTTCATCTGCAGAGCAGGTAAATCCAGCGATGTGATGAGCAGAGTAACCCCAACTCTAACTATAACTCTGAACTTCTGCTTTAACTTTATGACCATAAAGTGTTATTCAACGTACAGAACAAGACCCTCTTCATTCCTCCAAAGATCTATTTGGCAGCGAGACGATATACCTCCCCAGGATATAATACACCGATGCCCTAATGTGCAGTAATAAAGGTATTAGCTGTAAGTATTTGTGTGTTTTTCTAGAATTCATTACCAGTCAGAGAGAGAGGTAATTCTTCGTGTTTTCCCACCCTCAGCTGGCCATTTTCTGCCTTCTATAGCTGCTATTATTCAGCTTCCTGTTTAAATATTCAATAATAATTAACCTGCGTTGTGTGGGAGCCAACAGGGAGGTCAGAGGCCTCAGAGGTCTTCTGCTTGTTAAATAACAGTGAAAACAGTCGGCCCTGATTATTCTAATGGTCTCTTTGTTGGTGTTTTTCTGTGAGCCACCCTGGATTAAAACTGCAGAAGAAACTTCATTCAGCTGGAGTTAAATCTGAAAATAAAATGCAGGAAGACAAGAATGAAAATCTGCTCTGTGGAAATTCTGTCAGATATTTAAATTCTTTAGTGTAGTTTGAGTTTTAGGAAGTTTACAGAAATATTCAGAGATGGAAGGATGTGGAATGATGTCCAAAACTGTGAAATATTGAGTGGTTTAAAGTAAAATAGGAAATAATTCATATTACCGTTATTTTTAATTAGTAAAATGAAATATTTTAGATCAGGAGACCAGAGAAGAGTCATCAAAGCACCAACAAAACAAACAACAGAATGTCCCACGACGGAAGGGGATCTGATACAGCTGATCACATGCTCATCAGTCAGACCGTGGGTCATTTCCCAGGGAAACCCAGCACAGACCCAGAGCAGGCCCGCGGTAGACTCAGAGCAGGCCCAGAGCAGACCCACAGCAGGCCCAGATCAGACCCAGAGCAGGCCAAGAGCAGGCCCAGAGGAGGCCCAGAGCAGGCCAAGAGCAGGCCAAGAGCAGGCCCAGAGCAGGCCCAGAGCAGACCTAGAGCCAGGGCAACACTCCAAGTAACTGAAAGCATTTTTATCCAAACTAAGTCAAATGTTCTCTCTGTGATATCACTTTCTGGGACACACAGAATAGCTGTTTAGTTTCAATCAACACTCCACTGGGTTCAGTCTGCTGTCCTGCTTGCCTCTCCTTGCATTATTACACCTCTACCCCTTCGCCTGGCAGCTGCATGCTTCTTTATTGTCAGGAATCTAATTAGGTCTAAACAACTTTGTGTGGGATCTCAGGACAAATACCTCCAAGAAACAAACAAGACTACAGTGTTTGTGAAATGGAACTCACTGGAATATTTATATATTCATGCACACGTAATTGTCTAGATAAGACCATATATATATATATATGTTAGTGCTGGGCAATGATTAAACTTTCTAATCGCGATTAATCACATTGTTAAGCACAAAATGTCCTTTCCCTTTAAAAGAAGGCATACTGGGTCTCTGGCAGAGGTGGGTAGAGTAGCCAAAAATTTTACTCAAGTAAGAGTACAGTTACTTCAAAATATTTTTACTCAAGTAAAAGTAAAAAGTAGACCTAAAAAAATTACTCAAGTAAGAGTAAAAAAGTACTTATTGAAAAAACTACTCAAGTACTGAGTAACTGTTTAAATCTAACATCGGATTTATTTCTTTGTATTTATAAAATCAGACAATAAAATAAATAAAATGTGCAAATTCTTGTATTTTCAAAAATAAACTAAATAATCAGTAAAAAACAAAATAAATGACATCTTTATAAATAACTTGTACAAGCTTTCAAACAAAAGCTTTTTAACAGCAACAAAAAACATACAACATATTGTATGTACTGTATGTGAGAACCCTGCAAACTATTCCAAGTCACAAAACAAACTTCTGATTAACTTTTGCCCTCCAAATGGCTCAGCATGCTTGGCAACCAGAAAATAACATTAAAACAACACTGTTATGGCAAATGTCTGATATGATGAATAGGACACAACAGAAGTCATTGTGTGTGTGCTAGGAGGAGTGTTTTTGTTGTACATGCCACTTTTGAGTCTGTGCATGTGTGGTGCTTGTTCTCACTCAGTGAACTGACGGTTAAGCTTCAAGATTCTTGCTGTGAAGCTGTGATCGTTTAGCAGTAAACACAAGTCCTGCATGACTGAAAAGTCTCTTGGAGGCCGCAGATGCAGGAAGACCAGTGTTGAGTTTCAGTGAGAGCTTCTTGATGTGAGGAAAGGTGTGCAGTAGATCCATACCTTCAGAGGATGGACATGAAAGGTACCTCTCCAGCTCTCCTGCTTGTGGTTTTCCTGATTTCATGGATGCAAAGAAGTCATCTTCATCATAGCGACTGCTGTTTGTGCTGCCATCATCGGAGTCTGTGTCTAGGTGATTTCTAATGAAGTCAAGTCCTGCGGAAATTGTTTAAAATAAATAGGTCAGCATACAATTCTTAACCATGGACTTCAAAAGCTGACAAGTCAGAGTTTACAAGCTCAAATTTAAATTAACAAAAAATATAGACAGATACCAGCTTTTAAGATGCACTCCTTTGTTGTCCACAATGTTCGAAATCTTAAGAGTATAAGAGGTAAGAGTATTGCTGCTGCAATCAGCTCAGGGTCCTCCATGGCGCCTCCAAAACGTTTCTGAATCCCATTGAGCAGGGCATCTACTAGAGATCTTCAGACTTTGCAGGATAACTCCAGCCTTATTAGCTTCTCCTGCAACTGGTAAAGTGTTGGCAGCAAAAATCCCATGTGCACAGACGTTTCCCCTTGAAGGATGTTGAGGGCCATGGCAACAGGTTTCATGACAGCAGTGTACTCAGCCAAAAATTCAAATTCAGCAGGATTAAACCTAAAAGAAAAAACCCACACAGATCAGAAATTAAATTAGTTTAGTGGTTTTCAAACTGTTCGCACAGAGGACCACCTCAGAAATAGTTTGCTCTCCACAAACTAGTTTATTGAATGCAAAACTAAATCTAGAATAAACCAGTACTAAACCAGAATTAAACTAAAACTAAACTCAGACTAAACCAGTTTAAATGAATTAACAGTGGAATTAACCATGGGTTGTATGCATAATTGTGTTTAAAACATGTCATAAGTCAACTTACATCTTTATCTTCAGTGCTGTGCAGACATTCTGAATTGCTGCCTCTCCTTGCTCTTTCTGAATGCGTACAACTCTCTCCACAGCCAGGAACAGGGAGCTCCAACGTGTTTGAGTTGGTTGGAGGAACTGCAGCTTCCATTCACGTTCCACTATTTCAAAGGCCATGGTTGACCTACTGGTTTTGTTCCATAGAGCAGAACACTTTGCCTTTTGTATGTGTCATTGGTCGCTGCCGTGGCGGCAGCATCTACTGTAGACATCAGGTTTAGGAGATGGCAGGCACACTTTTGGTGCCTCGGAAGTTGGTATTCAAGGCCTGTATTATCATTCAACACAGCAGAGACATCCTGGAGCTCCACCTCCGACTCACGCTCATCCTCTGATGCCTCATCATTGGTGATGTCCATCTCCTCCTCTTCATTGGTGACTTCTTCATCTTCGCCATATATTCGAAAAGCTTTTAGAAAGTTGGAACCACTGTCAGTGGTTGTCCTTGTCACCTTATCTCTTATTTGATATTCAGAATGTATCTCTTCTAACGCTGCTGCAAGCACATCAAAGGTGTGTGAGCCTTTAAGAGGCCTACAAGCCAGTGCAGCAGAGTGCCTTTCTAAGGTGCTGTCATGAATCCAGTGGCAGGTCACTCCTAAGTAGCTGCGCTGTCGGGCTGACCAGCAGTCTGTGGTTGTTGCAACATAGTTAACAGTACTGAGCGTTTTTATAATAGTGTTCTTCATTGTTTTGGCAGCTTCCTGTATTTTTGAGCACAATGTTTTTCTTGTCATTACTGTATGCTTAGGCAGTATTGTTCCCATCATAGTCTTAAACGATGGTGTCTCCACCACAGAAAAAGGTAAGCTGGCCTCACAGACAAATCTGATTACAAGATGATCAAATGTTGCCTTGGATAATCGTTGTGGGCTTGAGAAGGGAGAGCTTTGCACTTTTTGCAGGTGGTTCACTTGTAGTGAAGGACCTTCGTTTTCTGTGGGACTCAATTAGGTCTGTGTATTTCTTCATGCTGTTGGTGTGAACCCTCTGTTGACAGAAAAATATAAATGAGGCTTCAAAGTATAACATATTAAGTCATAAAGTTTAATATACGGGAAGAGTGGTAAATAGTGTGTTGTAGTTGCACTTTAGTTGTGTGATTTATGTACTGGTGCTGAATTTACGCCTCTGAAAAAAGGTTTAACTTACAATATTTCTTGTGCATGAATAGTATACAATGAGAACAATAACGCTTTTAAAACATTAGTGATGGGTGCCTTTTTATTATTGTTAATGTGGTTATTAGATGTACTAACCTTAACGTTAGATGCAGCCCAGATGAAAGAACTGTTGGATGAATTATGACTGATATGTAGGCTAATGATAATGATATGTAATAAAACTATAATGTTATACTTATCGCAACGTGTTTCCTCAAATTAGACGTCGAGATTTTGAATGCTGAAATGTCGGTTTGTTTTGGTAGGCACAGAAGACACCGCATTACACAGCTGTTCTTTTGCGTTTTGCGCAAGCTAAACATGCTTTGAATATGAGGCCAGGGATGTTCGCCAACTTCGCCGTCTTCTGTTGTGTCCTCTTCTTCAATGCAGACATTTGCTGCTGCCATTTTGCCCTTGTTTTTCGCCGTAGCTCGTCTGCGGAAGAAAATACTTTCTGCCGCTAATATTTTGTTTCCGTGCAAGCTGCAGCATGGGTACGTCTGATAGGTCAGACGGAGTCATGTGATTATTGCTGCTACATTTGACTGGCGGAACATGGTCATATGGTTATCCACGGGAGAAAAACAAACGTTATAAAGAGAAGTAACGAGTCCACTTTTGCCCAATGTAGTGGAGTAAGAGTAGCGTCATTTGCTCATAAATTTACTTAAGTAAGAGTAAAAAGTACAAGCCATTAAAAATACTCATAGAAGTAATTTTTTTTCAAAAAGTTACTCAAGTAAATGTAACGGAGTAAATGTAGCGCGTTACTACCCACCTCTGGTCTCTGGTCCTTCTACAATGGTTCCTGATACATGGCTAAACATGCTAAAGAACTAACTAATGATTTTAAATACAGATATAATAACAACTGCAGGTTTTTAGCAATTTTTCTGTTATTAATTGCAATTAATTGCATTGTTGCACACAGAATCCAATAATGAATTCAAAAGTAATCCTTTGTGAACTTTTATTAGAACCAAAATTTGTTGTAAAACAAGTTTGCATTAGAGTCTATTACCACAATAAAAACTTTATAACAGGGCTCTTCTTACAACAGGAAGTTAACATTAAATTGTTTTTTTCATTTTCCTGAATTGGTACTTGCTGAAATACCCTTTTTCTTTTAATATCAGTAACATGACAAACAATCTGTGTTTGGTAACGTGGGACCTTTTAGTCTGTGGTGTCCATGTTGTCTGTTTTCACTGGACAAAAAACAAAACAATCAACAAAAAATAAATCTGATGCAGATTAATTAGTTACACAATGACAAACCGAACTGCATTCATCCAGCCCTTCAACCATACCATACCATACCATACCATTCCATAGCCTACCATACCATACCATACCATACCATCCCATGCCATACCATTCCATACCCTACCATACCATACCATACCATCCCATCCCATACCATACCATTCCATACCCTACCATACCATACCATATCCTACCATACCATACCATACCATACCATACCATACCATACCATACCATACCATTCCATACCCTACCATACCATCCCATACAATACCATACCATTCCATACCCTACCATACCTTACCATCCCATACCATACCATTTCATACCATACCATACCACACCATACCATACATACCATACCATACCATACCATACCATACCATACCATCCCGTACGATTCCATCCCATACCATACCATACCATACCCTACCATCCCATACCTTACCGTACAATACCTCTTCTCTTGATCCTCTGTATGCTCCTCAGCTGTGGTCATCTATGGTCCACGCACCCTCATGTTACTGACTTTGCTTCTCCTTGTGGAGGAATAAACGGGGCTTGCTGACGGATGTTATCTGTTACACCTGAAGCCATGTGCATTTTGTTTTAGACTCTGTGAGCAAACTCTCACAGATGTAAAAATGGACAGGACTGCAGTCAGAGGACAAGTTTGTCTGGGGCTCGGATCATCTCATGGTCGGTGTTTGGGAGTTTGCAGCCCTGTTAAACACCACATTAGACTTAAAGGAGCTAGCTCTGACTCAGTTCCCTCATTAACATTTCGTCTTTACAGCAGAACTCAAGCTATTGTGTGGAAAAGCTGATTCAGCATTTCTGAAACAGTAAAATCATGCTTTTAGCTAATTAAATTTTTGGCTGCCCATGTACGTATGCCAGTAGGGATATTCAATCAGTGGAAGATGGTTTATTCTCAGTGTCATAAGTTAGCTTATTGCTTCTGACAAAGAGCAGAAACAGGACAGGTTTAAAGAGGAAGGAACCGCAGTTAAACTGTCTCAGAAATCTCTGGGAATTTTACCCTGACCTCTTTTACTTTGTATTTGTGTAGAACATTTATTTCTAAACAGAAAAAATCCCATTTATCTGGTTTATCACCCAGATTTTCCAGATTTTGTGTCACATCTAATTTGCAAAACATCAGCCTGCACACTAAACTTTGCATCTTATAATGGTCTAATAGTTTAACATGTCCAACGCTGTGCAAAAGTCTTGATCCAGGACTCGTTTCTGTGTGTAGAGACTCAGTTCTCCAGGTTTTCTAGTGTCTTTCAGTGTTTTTCATTCATTAACAACCCAGTACGCCATTTACAGGAAAATGTCCTAAAAAAACATCCAGAACCCAGACCTCGACTCGTCCAACAGAGGGTTGAATCCTCCACCTAGAACCTGGACCTCAACAGGTCCGACGGAGGGAAGGATCGTCCCACAACTCAAACCTGAACTGATCTGACAACCATAAACATCCAAAGAAGCGTTTTGGAAAGTCCCTCAAGGATCCTAGAGAACTATGCCTGAAGACTACTGACAGAGAGCTTCAGTAAGAGGGTTTAGACTGGGATGAAGTGTAAAGCTGCTCAGACCAAATATTCTCTTCAAGCTTGAATTGTGGGAATTCTGTTCTGTCTAAAGTCCCATTTCCACCAACGGGTGCGGGGCGGGACCCATTCTTTTGCATTTCCAAAGGTGAAAACTGGGAAGGGTACCCTAATATCCAACCCATGCTACTTTGTTGGGAGCCTTCCGTTGGGGTACCAATCTAACCAACCAAAAAGGGCGGAGCTTGAAATGCTGCAATCAGTTGATTGGTTGAGAAAAAAAAGTCACTTCCTGTGCTACCTGCCATGAAAACAGAGCAGGAACGTCTCTTCATTCAGAGCAACAGAATTTTTTTTTTTGCTGAATAAATCTCCGTTAAAATGGCGTCACGAAGCTCTGCCAAGAAGAAAGAACACAGTCTGGTGATGACCTCCATCCTCCTGCTTTGTTTCTGAGTCGTGTTCTGGTTCTAATCTAAGGAAGGTGCTGCGATGGCGTCATGTTGTTACGCATCTATCGCTACCCGGCTGATAGGACCAAAGTTATTTGTAACCACTGCAGAGATGTCCTATCACCCGAGTACTTCGAGTCTGAAGCATCATTTAAACGCTATACACGCCGTTGATGCTAGCAAAACAACAGCACAAACAGACGGGGCAGGGAGGCTTCGGCAGACGACGCTGGACGCAGCGTGCGGGAAAACTATAGATAAAATAAAGCAAGACAAGCTAACAAACGCTATTGCAAGGTGGATAGCTACAAACTGCAGGCCAATTAGTATTGTAGAAGATGTGGGTCTGAGAAGCGTTCTTAGGATCGCAGCTAATGACGGCGCATATGAGCTTCCCTCCAGACATACAGTCACAAGAACAATACACGAGTTGTATGAAAAGGAGAGGACCACAGGAGTGACAGCATTACAACAGGCACCAACGGATGCTCTCACTGGAGACTACTGGACATCACTGTGTAACCATAGTTACCTCGGAGGTACAGCTCACTATATTGATGCGCAGTGGGACTGCACTCACATGCTCTGAAGGTAATGAAGACATCTGACAGACATTTTGCTGAAACATGTGCAGAACATTTTATTCATGTCGCAGAGCAGTGGGGCATTTCAGATAAAATTAGTACACTTTGCACAGACAGCACTAGAAATATGATCGCTGCTGCAAAACATCTACCTTTTGAACATGTTCCCTGCGTTGCACACAGTCTGCAGCGTTCCATCACAGTGTGTTTGCAGAACAGCCTGTTTGACAATGTTCTGGCCAAATGCAGGAAAGCTGTGGCCACTTTAAACACAGTCCAGCAAATGCTGCAGAATTGGAGCAAAAGTATTTTTGTTATTGTGTATTGATTGTATCTGTTCTTAATTGACCTAATTTGTTTGTGGGCGGGGCTACACACCGGTGCTCAATAAACGGTATTGCTTGTCACCAGTCTTCGTGGTAGAGACAGGTGTGTGTGCAAGCAGACCAAAGGTAACAAGACCATGTAGCGTTTTTCTTTTCCAAAATATACCGGCATTTCCAGCTCTTAAGCAATGGCTGCGTCAACAAAAAGCAACTTCAACTTGAACAGAATAAGGAGTCTCTCATACAAGACATTCCAACCAGATGGAATTCCACCCTGGACATGATAAAAAGCATACGCAGGAACAGGCAACCCCTGAGGGATGTCCTCATCACACACAACACCAAGATTGCCATGCCAACTCCAACTGAAATGGAAAAACTGCCGAGGTTGGAGACGCTACTGGAGCCCTGCAGGTATATTTTTTTTACATTATAAATTTCTGTGTCTTTATGTGTGTGAACAGCATGAACATGCCTGTATAAAAATATTTTTCTGATTGGGTTTAATGTTCTTCCCGTTGGTGCGGTATGGTAGGGTATGGAAGCGTATGGTATGGAATGGTATGGTATGGTATGGTATGGTATGATATGGTATGGTATGGTATGGTATTATATGGTATGGTATGATATGGTATGGTATGGGATGGAATGGTATGGTATGGAATGGTACAGTATGGAATGGTAGTGTATGGTACGGTTTGCGATGCTATGGGATGGAATGGTATGGTATGGTATGGTACAGTATGCGATGGGATGGTTTGGTACGGAATGGTATGGTTTGGGATGGGATGGGATGGTGCAGTATGGAATGGTATAGTATGGTACGGTATGGTATGGTATGGTATGGTATAGTATGGTAGGGTATGGTACGATATGGTATGGTAATGTACGGTTTGGGATGCTATGGGATGGAATGGTACGGTATGGAATGGTACAGTATGGTAGGGTATGGGATGCTATGGCATGAAATGGGATGGTAAGGTATGGGATGGCATGGTATGGTACGGTATGGTATGGCATGGTATGTATGGGATGGAATAGTATGGTATGGTATGGTATGGTTTGGTATGGAATGGGACGGTATGGGATGGCATGGTATGGTACGGTATAGTATGGTGTGGCATGGTATGGCATGGTATGGTATGGTATGGGATGGTATGGTAAGGTATGGTATGGTATGTTATGGTATGGAATGTTACGGTATAGTAAGGTATAGAATGGTACGGTATGGTATGGTCATGTACGGTTTGGGATGCTATGGCATGAAATGGTATGGTATGGTACGATATGCTACCATATGGTACGTTACGTTAAGGTACGAGATGGTACTGTTTTGGATACCAATGGTACGGTATGGTATGGAATGGTACGGTATGATATGGTAATGTACGGTTTAGGATGCTATGGGATGGAATGGTACGGTATGGAATGATACGGTATGGTATGGTATGGTACGGTATGGGATGGGATGGAATGGTATGGTATGGTATGGTATGGTATGGAATGGTACGGGATGGGATGGAATGGTACAGTATGGTATGGGATGGTATGTTACGGAATGGTATGGTATGGTATGGTATGGGATGTGATGGTGCAGTATGGAGTGGTATGGTAATGTATGGTATGGTATGGTAAGGTACGGTTTGGGATGCTATGGGATGAAATGGTATGGTATGGTATGGGATGTGATGGTGCAGTATGGAGTGGTATGGTAATGTATGGTGTGGTCTGGTATGGTATGGTTTGGGATGGGATGGGATGGGATGGAATGGTATGGTATGGTATGGTAATGTATAGTTTGGGAAGCTATGGGATGAAATGGTATGGTATGGAATGGTATGGTATGGGATGGTACGGTATGGGATGGTATGATATCCACCCTTCCTGCAGCAGTTAGACAGAAAACCAGCACTGTGCCCAGTAGACCCAAAACACACATGCACAATCAGAAAGACAGCAGAAATAATTATTGTACAAATCTTTAATAATTAAAAAAATTTAAATTTTTTAATTTTTAATTATTCTCTTTTATGTAAATAGCTCAACAACAGCTTAGTGTTGTTTTTAATTTTGTGATTTTTACTGCTGGTTCTTGTCTTGATGCTGCTGCATCTCCCCTTCTGGGGACAAATAAAGGTCTTAAATGAGTCAGCAGTATTTATGAACCCTCGGGGACTTTGGGTGACCCGACGATCCCACTGACGTCTGGACATTGTTTTGGATTTAGAGCACACAACGTAATGGTTTTAATTCCCTCCTATTGCTCTCAACAGCCTTATTTCCAGCAGCAGCAGGCAGCTGGTTGCTGCACAGAGACACTAATAAACCAGCTGTGAGATATATGAGCAACACCCAGATGCAACACCAAAGGGTTGCAGCTAGCTGCCGAACACATTGCACCACTTCTTAACCAGGTCTCACCAGAACCTGAAGCACAATATACTGTTAAACAACACAACGGCTGGACAGGGAAAAAATAAAAAGGTGCATTTATTGGCCATGATGGTGTGTAAATGTTATGGTTTAGGGTTAGGGTTAAAGAAAACTAAGATTTCAAACATTTCAGAAGAACATGTTTCAGTCATGTAAAATACAGCCTGGCCAGAAGAAAAGTCCCACCCTCTAACATCTGGTTGGACCTCCTTCATCTCTGATTCCAGCAGCTTCTCTGAGGCATCGTCTCTAGAAGCTTCTGCAACGTCACCAGATTTATTTCCATCCAGTGTTGCATTAATTTCTCTCCAAGATCTGATGATGATGGAGAGTCCGACCACTGAGCAAAGCCTTCTCCAGAACATCCCAAAGATCCTCCTTGGGGTCCAGGTCTTGACTCTGTGGTGGCCGATCCATGTGTGAACATGATGTGTCCTGTTCCCTGAACCACTCTTTCACAATCTGAACCCAATGAATGTTTTATGTTTCACTTTCAGTTTATTCAGCCATCCTGGACAAAAAAAGAGACACAAAAACACCACATAATGTCTGAAAAGGAAAAGGCAGAAGCCGAAGCTCGTTCACCCACCCAGAGCATCATTAATCACAACTCTTGTAGTACTAGCAGAATATCGACTGTCATGGTCATTTTTCAGCTACACTCAGCGTTCAGTGTCAACACAGGACTTTATGTTTTTCTTGAACATTTTTAAACTGAATTAATGTTGAGCAGTCTTTTATCTCTGGGTACAGCTGGCTCCATACGTTAACACCAACAACAGAAAAACAAAGCTGCTTCACATTCGTTCTCACTTTAGGCTTTATTTCAAATTTCACCCCCCAAAATTATAAAGAAGTCTCTTTTTCTTCGTCCTCCGATGTCATCCCGGAATATGGCTGTGATGGAATAATCTGCTTCAGTATATTCAGACATGAACCTAGACCTGACCCTAGACCTGACCCTAAACCTGAATCTAGACCTGACCCTAGACCTGACCAACTGCAGCAACCCCAGACCATAGACTGCCCCCACAGGCTTGTACAGCAGCACTAGACATGATGCTGCATCCCTTCATCCTCCTCTCTTCTTACCCTGATGCTCCATCACTCTGGACCAGGGTAGACCTGGACTCATCAGACCACATGACCTTCTTCCATGGCTCCAGATCATGTCGGGGCTGGGCTGCAGTTCATGGACAGCTACAGTCCAGCCATGTTTCCTGCTCTTGCAGGGAACTGTGATTGACAGGTGATTAGCTGGTTCGAGCCTGAATGTCTCAGACGTCCTGCTGGAGGTGACCTGGGTTTGTTACAATGAATTAAACTGAATACTGAATGTGAAATTTAGTTTATGAACCTACATTTATATTTTATTGATACGTGGACATTGCGGTGCTCTATGCAGACCTGTGGATGGCGGAGCGCCTGAGCACCCTGCCCAGGTTACATCTGACATCAAATCTAAGACTTCTAGTTTCCTCTGACTTCAGGTCTGGAACAGAAGATAGAAATCAGCATCTTACATACTCCTCATTTTCTCATAGAAGCTGCAGTTTCCATCCTTTTTAAGCTTTTTGGTACTATAGCTACACCACAGTTTCAGCTTCAAACATCATCTGCATGTTTTTCTGAAACATGGTCAGAAGGACATCAGACTGTGGAAGCCTTGAACTTCTGCTACAGCCTTTTATGTCGGCTGTGGTGCGACGAAGAGGCCTGCATGTTGTAGTGATGTGGAGACACAGGTTTTCTTCTCTTACAGTTTCACTCTTCAGACAAATGTTCTTCAGCTTGTGGATTAAGACTGGGCTTGATATACATATTACTGTAAGGTGTAATAAAATCTCTATGTTGGTGTGCTATTGGTAGCGGGCTTGTTAGGTTTTAAAATAAGAGCTGATTCTGTTGAAAGGTATCCTCACACATAACTAAAAGAGGTTCAATGAATTTATCTTTAAGTATAAAAAGCTATCAACCGTGGGCTGCAGCTTTACCTCCTTCCTCTTGGTGGTAGCAACAGGGATTTCTGGAGCATCTCGTTTTCTAACCACATGCGCTTTCTGGTATGGAAGGAATATAAAGATTGTCCAGACGTACAGTTTGCGCTTCTACATTTTCTGATGATTCGGATGCATGTAATATTTTATAGCGGGTGGAAAAGGTATTTTTAATGTCCTGAGGGTCTGTTGTTATTGCTCCACTCTGGGTTGGACCTGCAGTAGTCGCTTTCTTTAATCGGCAGGCCAACAATCTCCACGGTTTTTCACTGACCATAGTAACTGAGCCGAATTTAACTGTTTTCTGCTTTCGATGTGGACAGTTCCTCAAACTGGGTTTTAAGTGGAGCCATCCAAACACAGCTCTTTCCAGTTGTGTCATTCATCTTTAATTTTTATTGGAACTGGTGTGAGATATGATCTCTGATGTTCGACTTTAAGGCCTTCCATCTGACAACAGCGGGGTGTCATCCGAATTTGCAATAAAGAACAACTTAATTGTGTCTCTAAAAATGACAGGAAGTGCCTTTAACGAACCCTTGGGCTCTATAACAAGTGAAGTAGGACAGTGGTCTGACAGTAGTGTGCTGTTATAATAACCTTCTATCACAGAGGACACAGAGCTGGAGATTAGGAAATAATCTATATGTGCGAATAGAGGAGAATTCCAGTTAAATCTCCTCCAGGTGTCACACGAGTAACATACTGTAACAGCTGCTTCCTGCTTCGTCCACCCCAGCTGACCGGTCCAGTTTAGGGTCTAAAGTGCAGCTGAAATCACCTGCTAGAGTCTTCCCTGCAAGAGAGGAGCTTAAAAAAATTACATTCACAAAGTATTTGGTATTGCCATAGTTTGGGGGATACATGGTAATCATATTCATCTTTTCATTTATCAACGTACCCTGGACACTCGGGTAGCCCCAGTGTCACGGATAAAGAAGAATCTCGATGTGGAGGAGCAGCGACTCTGAGCCCCTCCCGGATCACCGAGCTTCTCACCCTATCTCTAAGGGAGAGCCCGGCCACCCTGCGGAGAAAACTCATTTCGGACGCTTGTTTTTCAGTCACTACCCACAGCTCAAGACCATAGGTGAGGGTAGGAACGTAGATCGACCGGTAAATCGAGAGCTTTGCCTTTTGGCTCAGCTCCTTCTTCACCATGACAGACCGATGCAGAGTCCACATCACTGCAGACGCTGCACCGATCCGCCACCGCTATCCCAGCTTCAAAGTAAAATGTATAACCTCTAAAATAATCCCAGCATGTCTCCCCAAACGAGATGATGTACCTTCCCTGGTAGTGTGGCGAGCTGACTAGTCGCCTAACTGACCTACTGACGAGGGGCAGGTATGGACTGAGAATCTTATTCTGAGCCTTTTTGTCAGACAGCTCAAGTCAAACTGGACTTCGTTTTGCTCATATTGAAATTTGAGCTTCTGATCCACCAGAATTGGGGAATTGAACTTTGACACATGTCTTCAGTATGGACACTTCCTGACGACAGCGAAGGCACTCATGAAAGGAACCCTGCACCATGAAAGGTGGGGTAGGAGATGTTTTCCAGGAGCAGTTTTTCTTTTAATGATTAAAAATAAGAAGGAAGGAAAAACATCCCTGCGACCCGCCCGCACTAAATAAATATCTGTCTGCACCTGGAACATTTTTTTGATTTTGCCTGCACACCAGCGCTTTTGTGGGTTATGGGTCGGGTACCCAGGGAACTGGGCCCCAGTACAGCTCTGTCTAGCAACGCCCCTGCTAGTAAAACATCAGATTATTCTTTCTTTATTTGTTTATTAGTAAAAACATGATTTTGTGGTGTATTAAATGTGACTATGATTTATTAAAGTAACGAAAATAAAAACAGAGGGAATTCCTTCCCTTCCGTCATATCTGATCAGAGTAAAACGAAGATCTTGTTTTTCGTGGTGATTGTAACATTGGGGATAATTTTGTCTCCGTTGATCTCTTCATTAGCTGCACATTAATCACAATATTTTCTAATTACATCTCCACGCTGACAGGATCTCACACTACTTCAATAACTGCTGTTATTTAGCAAACTGCTGCTTAAAGACACGGATGCTAATTATTTGCTCCAGAGATTCACTGATTCACCTCTTATAGGCTCATTAGGACAGTAAAACATCACAGTCCCAAATTAAATATTTAATAATGTCTTTACTTTTAAGCAGCGTTGATTAATAATGAAATGTTTTTATCTGTGAGAATCTGTATTGATCTTTTTATCCTTGATAATCTCTGATGTACTAGAGGCTCATTTAACTGAACCAACAAGACAAAAGAGAAAAACAAACATGATTTACATTTTTTATAATATCAGTTATGTGTTGCATCTGGTGTCCCTGGCTATGTTGCCATGGAAACAGCTGTGAAATAGAGGTCGTGGTTTATAATTTAATGTTAACGTTTTACTACTTCAGGGTGTCTCAGATTTTACATGTAAAATTTGCTCTCATGTGTTAACTGCTTCACCTGCTCAGCCGTGGTGTGTTCAGGGCCTGCAGGATAACTTGCTTTCCTGCTATCATCACTGACTATGACAGGATGTGAAGCGACGAAGCTGCTTTGTGGAGGAGACGGGTGTCACAGAGGATGTAAAATAACAGAGCTGCAAGGTGTGTTGTCTTAGCGGTCCGTCACCAGCTGCCATGGCGTGTTCCTGATTGCGGTCATGAAAGGTAAAGCAGCTCAAAATCAGACATAATATGTTGAAAACCAAAGTCACTCCCATTACAGAACCTCTTCACAAAGGAGAAAAAATTTCTGGCATAAAATTGCTTCCTAATCATTTCCAGGAATTTTTCTTCCGTTTTAAATGATGTTCTAAGAACTGTACTGCCTCTGATTCTTATTAGTCTTTAATTAAAGTAAAATAGCAATGAAAATAACTGTGGGGGCTGTTCTTTGCTCACCAAGAGAATAAATCTGTCTGGACACGTGATGCTGATACTGAATATGACCATGTGACTAGTTAGCCAATCCGCTGTTCTGTGGATGCTAACAACAGCGTGTCCAGATTCTGGTGACCATGCACAGCTTGGACCGTCGGCTCCTCCAGATCAGATCAGTGTGTGGACATCTCTGGTGGTTGAGCTCAAACCTTTCTGAGCAGAGTTAAAAAATGAACCTCCTCCAGTACTGAGCTCTCCTGGGGCGTACCACAAGGATCTGCTTCTGTGCCACTTCCTTTCTCTTCGTACCTTCTGCCTCTGGGTGCTCCCTTCTGCTGATGATTACCAGGTTTATCTTCCACTCAGGTGTGCAGGTGCATGCTCTGTTCAGCCTCTCAGATATCAGAAGGTGGAGGTGCTACCCATATGCGACTTTTTAATGAAAAGCAGACTTAATTCATTTTCGTTAGAGCCAACGGAATTTACATTGACCTTTCCTCACTGGCCTTCTATGAAAAGTCTGTTATCACATATTCAGCTGGATAAATGAGTCGATAAATCCAGATGTTTCATTCTCAGGTGTCTTTCTAAAGTAAAACCTATTTTTTCCAAGCCTGCTCTTTTGACTGTAACTTGTGCTTTGATAAAATCTAGTTTGGGCTAGCCAGGACAGCTCTAGCCTCACTTCATTGGCTTCCAGGTTATTTACTAAACCGTTTTCTGCTCATTGTTAATTATCTGATCTGCTGCAGCTTCCCTTCTGGTTCGCTCAGGTCAGCTGATGAGACGCAGTTCGTGGAAACTTGGAGGTGATCCAGATTTTCCACTTCCGGGTCCTGAACTCTAAACTTCCTCAGCACATCAGACGGCCTCCCACCTTCGAGTGAGGGCTGGCTGAAAGCTGTCAGCCAGCGTCTGTGTCACATGACTGTGGCAGCCTGTCAGCTGTTAGTGATGATGAGGTTTTGTTTTGATATTTTACTAGTTTAATGCAGGTTATTTCATATTATGTTCCATTATATTTCATATATATATATATATATATATATATATATATATATATTTCATCTATTCCATCATATTATTTTATTTCCATGTAATAAACGTGAACGTTATATTAACCTGTAATTAAATCATTTTTTCATTTTAAAAACATAGATTTTTATCTTACTTTTGTTAAATTTACTCATCAGTATAATTTATAATTGTTTCCTTTCAGCTATTGATGTTCTTGAGTTTTATTCATTAGCAATGAAGATATAATAATAAACAATACACCTGTAGTTTTTAAGGGGCAAAAAGTATCGATATAAAAATCAGTATCAATATTGATGAAAAATGCAATAAACTGATGGTATCGTTTTGACAGGTAAAGTTTTGGTATGACGTGTACCTGCATCCTACCTGTCCTCTGAGGTCTGTCCAGCCAGTAAAAGTCTAATGTGGACTCTTGTTTTGTCTCTGTCCTCTCTTTCGGTCTTCTTGTGTTTCTTTGCTGAATCAGCCACGGTGCACGTTCAGATTGACCAGTGTGTTTTTATCTGCTTGCTAGCGTGTGGCTAACGTGTGGCTAGCGTGTAGCTAGTGTGTTGCTAGTGTGTGGCTAGCGTGTGGCTAACGTGTGGCTAGCGTGTAGCTAGTGTGTTGCTAGCATGTGGCTAGCGTGTGGCTAACATGTGGCTAGCGTGTAGCTAGTGTGTTGCTAACGTGTGGCTAGCGTGTTGCTAGCGTGTGGCTAGCGTGTAGCTAGTGTGTTGCTAGCGTGTGGCATGTTGGTTTCTCAGCCTCGGGACGCTCCTGGATGTTCCTGAAATGTAGATAATAGACGTCACTGAAGCATCAAACGAGCTGCATGGACTTGCAGAGGCTTATTTTGGTGCTTGTCTCATGACGAACCAGGTAAATACGACACTGTAACTTCTTATTTGGCCAAAGACAAAAATATTGTCTGTGATATCATAACTGAAATATTTTAATATAATATCATCCACCCTTAATCTGGAGGAGAGTAAAAGTACTGTTCTGTTCCTCAGGTCTAGGGATTGTGTTCCAGGTGTGAGCTTTGTGATAAGAGGAGGCTGACTGCCTGAAGGCTTTCTTCCTGAATGCTCATTTACAGTTCCCGCTGGGTTGAGCTCTGGTGGAACAGTTGGGGTTGTATGCTATGATCTTTCTCAGTGTAGCTGTAGAAAAACATGTAAAATGTTGCACTAAAGCTAAAAATCTGCAGCTTTGGTTTAATAAGACCATCAACCATTTACAGAAAATTATTACATCAAGTTATGACCAGTTAGTTTGGAAAGATAAGTCATTTCCTGGTGTATCCTGTCACGTCTGAGGTTTCACACTACTGAAAATGTCCGTAAACCCCTAGAATTGAAAGAGGTTGTACTTTCCTGTATTTAGCCTTTTCAGTTTTGCAAACGATCCAGGCTGCGAGATCTTTCATGGTGAGTTCTGGGCTGGTTCGGACCTACGCCGGCTCTGTCCGCTGTCCAGTGCTTTTATGTGCCGCTGAAGTGAGATGCACCAAGCTGTTTGTCCGTCTTTTGTAGGCTGTCACCAGCTTTGAGCATAAAGCCCCAAACAGCACTCCTCTCACTTTCTGTTTAACTCCAATTCGCCACAGTGAAAAGCTTTGTGGGCGAGAAGCAATCCCTCCACAGTTTTATAGCATTTCCCTCCACATCGTTCTGACAGTCAGATAAAAATAATAAAATGATAAAACCATGGAAGTGAAGGCCATTACATCTGAAATCAGTCCAAACGCATCCCATCACTCTGCTTATCAGCTGTTAATTACCATTGTGATGGAGCAGAGCAAAGAATCCAATCTCGTCCCTGTTTCTTCTCTTGCTGCATGCCCTCTGCTCTTTATCATGCTTGGGGACAAAGAGAAATGCTAATACGGACCAATTTATTTCAGATCTGTTCTGTCCTCTCAGTCTCACACAGATATGAGGTATAGCAGCTGGTTGCCCTGCTTAGATGAGCCATATTTCCTCCTCTCTCTCCATCATAATACCAAGCTGCATCCCAGAGACCCAAATTTATATCAGCTTCATTTAGATGGTTGTGCACCAAAAGACATGAGCTGCTGACGGATGGAAATATGTGGCCAGTGAGGTTTGACATGGATGTACCTTCACTAAAGGGAGGAGGAATGAGGCTATAGCTTCATTTCAAACCATGAGCGTCTGTACTGTTAACTGGGACCAGTGTGACCCATTTTCATGCCCACTTATTGTCCTGACTGTTCCTCATTAACTCCAGTTAGGTGTTTCTTTCACTCCAACCTGATTGTTGCAGAAAACTGATGTCGGCGTTGCATCAATAAAGCCAATGATGTGATAGACCATGGAATGCTCTGTTTAGTAAACAGATCGATCTTTCACGGTTTTAATTTGACTTCCCTCACTATTCATCATCATTTGGTGTTCACTGCTTTTATAATACCACATTCTACGCATCAGCTACCGGGGTGCTAGCTAGCTAAGCAGCTATATATGTATTTATAAATTTGAGTAATGTAGCTGAAATTTAATTAAAATGCAACAATGGAAAGAAAAAAATGCTAGCATGCTATCTGTTAACCTAGCTAGCTATGTGGGCGCTAGCTAGCTAAGATGAGCAACTTTAGGCCTAAACAGATTCCAGTAATGTGGTTTCACTTTGATCAAAGAATAGAAATAATTGATGTGTAGTTTATTTATTAATCAATTTCCATCTTTAGTAATTCATTCATTCTGCTCTTGGAACATGGAAACTTTCTCACATTTAATCATTTTAATGCTCAGACTAAAGTTCAAGTTTACTATAAAAATGTTCCTGATGTATGTAACTATATAATAGAACAGAATAGAATCAGTTTTATTGCCATTGTCAGTAAAAGTTTCATGAACTAGGAATTTTTCTTGGTGCAACATGGAACATAGACTAGTAAGGGAAATAAAATAAATGATAATGAAGACTTTAAAGTAAGTTTCTAAGGACACGCAATAAAAACAATGTAACATAGAAAAGACTCTCCCTATATAAAACAGAATATACATGTAACACCAGCAGCGTGGCGTGGTATCCTCGTTTTCCTCATGCTGTGTATGATCTGTTTCTAACTCTGGCTGATTAACAAACTCTTCTCCAGCCAGTCTGGAGGCTGGAACTGGGAACTTTAGGGCCCGACGTGGGAGCCTCCACCTTCTGTCTTTTAGTGCTCTCCCCCCAGTCTTGTAAAAATAATGCTGGACTCTTGACGCTGCCTTTTCTATCTTTTTTCTGTTTCTGTGAATATGTCCTTCGTCTGTGATGCACAAGGGCGGGATTGTTTGACTGAGGGAACCCAGAGCCGAGCAGATGAAGCCAAACATCAAAGACAAGCACATAAATATATAAAAATAAGCTGAAAAGGGAAGAAATCTTGTGAGAATAGAGGGAGGATGAGGGAGTGTGACACAGAACACAGCAGTTATTAAATACATTATAAAAGATAGAAACAGCTGCTTCTGAACAATGAGCTAACCTAGCTAAAGTTTTTAATGAATAAAGTTTAATCCTAACAGCAGAAAGTAGAGCTGCCCGATGAATATTCATCACTGAAGTCGACAAACTAAAACGTGTTGTGTGCTACTTCTGTTTTCATAAATTACCCTGTGCCCGGGGTATTTGGAGAGAGTCCAGGGGTTCCATCTTTCTGGCTTCATAGACGTGGCTTCAGGTCGTATGATGAGGCGAGTCAGTCCAGCTGGAAACGCATGCGTATGTACATTTAAAATAACTTCCAGATCTGGAAAAGTTCCTCTGACCACGTGGAATCCTGGATTTTTCTTTTCCAGACACCTGGAACTAAAAGTTTGTCGGTTTATTGATCCGTCTGGAAGCTGGAATAAACCTGGAAATACGTGAATAAATGTGTAAATATGTCAAATAAATGAAATATGTAAATAAAATAACAAATAAATAAGTAAAATAAGTTAATAAGAAAAATAAAAAACAGAAAAATCATGGAAATAATAAAAATATAAGTTAATAAATTAAATTTATCAATTTATGAATAAAATTTAAATAATAAATACAAAATGTAATAAATTGATAAGTTTGTAAGTTTTTTAGTAAATGAAGTATTTATAAAATTTTAAATTTGTTATATATAAAATAATAAAAATCAAACCATATAAATAATAATAAAACAAAAGTGTAACTGTAACTAAGGTAAAATATTGTTTCTAATACTAGTTTAATAATATTTTCTAAAAGGATGGATTGTGTAAAAATCTGGATAGTACACTACTTCGTACTGAAACATTCATAGCTTCTCAGATTGTGTTGATTGGTGCAGATTAAATCACTACATATGTGGCGTAAACTGACTCTGGTTTAGTGATAGTGGCCTGAAACATTATTACTAATCCTAACTCCGATCAAAGCCAAGATCCTCCCTTTCTCTGCCTTCCTATCCAGGTAAACCCTCCATTACTCCATCCAGCTCTCACACAACTTCACCTTTTCTGTAGCTGATCGAATAAGATTATAAAATAGTTCTTGATTCATCCGACAGCATCCGTCCGTACATTCCTCATCTTCAGAATCTCTTCATCCAGCACCCCGACATCCCATATTTACCCCAACATCCCAGATTCCCAGCCGCCGGTCTTCCTTTTGCAGGAACCCCTCCTGCATTCCAGGGTGCCGGTGGCTCTCCTCCAGGCCACTGCAGACCACGTTTTTAACAGGATGCTGCTTTCTTTCATATGTAGGTTGTTAATCTTTTCTTTGCAGCCTTTTCACACACGTTACAATAAATAAATCCATAAATACTTAAATGAATAAATATAGAAATAATAGAAAATAAATTACTAAAATGTACATTTTTCAATATTTCATTAATTTATTTAATGACATTTATTTCATGATGGTGTTTGTATTTATTTATGACAACAAATAAAAGTGTCAATAAATAAATAAATCCTTTGTTAAATAAAGAAGTTGTGTAACAACAATCTGACTTCATTAGTTTGGCATATTTGTTTATTTCAGTGTCTGTTCAGTTTTCTAAAGTTCCTCACGACGGCATCCAGACTGTAAAAGCCATGGAAGCAGCTACTAGTGAGTGTCATACCACTGACTATCGTTCTGATACCAGGAAAAACTCAGGCTGGTATCAGCGATACCGATCTGATATCAACACCCTGCAGAAAACTGAGGGGAAGGAAAAGATAAATTACATCCACTCGCAGGTTTCTACAGACGGCTGAAACTACCAGTAACATACGTCATTAGATAAATACTTACAACAATAACTCACTAAAGTTAAAGTACTACATGTCACCCTCAGCTCCCTAGTTTCCATCTGCATTCCAGGATAGTATCTGGTAGTACCTGATAGTGCCTGGTAGTAGCTGATAGTACCTGATAGTAGCTGATAGCACCTGGTAGTACCTGATGGTACCTGATAGTAGCTGATAGTACCTGATAGTAGCTGATAGTACCTGATGGTACCTGATGGTACATGATAGTACCTGAAAGTAGCTGATAGTACCTGGTAGTAGCTGACAGTACCTGATAGTAGCTGATAGTACCTGGTAGTAGCTGATAGTACCTGATAGTAGCTGATAGTACCTGATAGTACCTGGTAGTAGCTGATAGTACCTGATAGTAGCTGATAGTACCTGGTAGTACCTGATGGTACCTGATAGTAGCTGATGGTAGCTGATAGTAGCTGATAGTACCTGGTAGTAGCTGATGGTACCTGATAGTAGCTGATAGTACCTGGTAGTAGCTGGTAGTTCCTGATGGTAGCTGATAGTAGCTGATAGTACCTGGTAGTAGCTGGTAGTACCTGATGGTACCTGATAGTACCTAGTAGTAGCTGGTAGTACCTGATGGTACCTGATAGTAGCTGATAGTACCTGCTAGTAGCTGATAGTACCTGATAGTAGCTGATAATACCTGGTAGTACCTGATAGTACGTGATAGTAGCTGATAGTATCTGGTAGTAGCTGATAGTACCTGGTAGTACCTGATGGTACCTGATCGTAGCTGAAAGTACCTGATGGTAGCTGACAGTACCTACTACTACTATCAGTACCTGATAGTAGCTGATAGTACCTGATAGTACCTGGTAGTAGCTGATGTTACCTGATAGTAGCTGATAGTACCTGGTAGTAGCTGGCAGTTCCTGATGGTAGCTGATAGTAGCTGATAGTACCTGGTAGTAGCTGATGTTACCTGATAGTAGCTGAAAGTACCTGATGGTAGCTCACAGTACCTACTACTAGTATCAGTACCTGATAGTAGCTGATAGTACCTGATAGTACCTGGTAGTAGCTGATGTTACCTGATAGTAGCTGATAGTACCTGGTAGTAGCTGGCAGTTCCTGATGGTAGCTGATAGTAGCTGATAGTACCTGGTAGTAGCTGGCAGTTCCTGATGGTAGCTGATAGTAGCTGATAGTACCTGGTAGTAGCTGATAATACCTGGTAGTACCTGATAGTAGCTGATAGTACCTGGTAGTACCTGATGGTACCTGATAGTAGCTGATAGTACCTGATAGTAGCTGATAGTACCTGATGGTACCTGATGGTACATGATAGTACCGGAAAGTAGCTGATAGTACCTGGTAGTAGCTGATGTTACCTGATAGTAGCTGATAGTACCTGGTAGTAGCTGGCAGTTCCTGATGGTAGCTGATAGTAGCTGATAGTACCTGGTAGTACCTGATAATACCTGGTAGTACCCTATAGTAGCTGATAGTACCTGGTAGTACCTGATGGTACCTGGTAGTAGCTGGTAGTTCCTGATGGTAGCTGATAGTAGCTGATAGTACCTGGTAGTAGCTGGTAGTACCTGATGGTACCTGATAGTAGCTGATAGTACCTGGTAGTAGCTGATAGTAGCTGATAATACCTGATAGTAGCTGAAAGTACCTGATGGTAGCTGGCAGTTCCTGATGGTAGCTGATAGTAGCTGATAGTACCTGGTAGTAGCTGATGTTACCTGATAGTAGCTGAAAGTACCTGATGGTAGCTGACAGTACCTACTACTACTATCAGTACCTGATAGTAGCTGATAGTACCTGATAGTACCTGGTAGTAGCTGATGTTACCTGATAGTAGCTGATAGTACCTGGTAGTAGCTGATAGTACCTGGTAGTAGCTGATAGTACCTGATAGTAGCTGATAATACCTGGTAGTACCTGATGGTACCTGATAGTAGCTGATAGTATCTGGTAGTAGCTGATAATACCTGGTAGTACCTGATGGTACCTGATAGTAGCTGAAAGTACCTGATGGTAGCTGACAGTACCTACTACTACTATCAGTAGCTGATAGTAGCTGATAGTACCTGATAGTACCTGGTAGTAGCTGATGTTACCTGATAGTAGCTGATAGTACCTGGTAGTAGCTGGCAGTTCCTGATGGTAGCTGATAGTAGCTGATAGTACCTGGTAGTACCTGATAATACCTGGTAGTACCTTATAGTAGCTGATAGTACCTGGTAGTACCTGATGGTACCTGATAGTAGCTGAAAGTATCTGATGGTAGCTGACAGTAGCTGATAGTACCTGATAGTAGCTGATAGTATCTGATGGTAGCTGATAGTAGCTGATAGTACCTGATGGTAGCTGATAGTAGCTGATAATACCTGGTAGTAGCTGATAGTACCTGATAGTAGCTGATAATACCTGGTAGTACCTGATGGTAGCTGATAGTAGCTGATAGTACCTGATGGTAGCTGATAGTAGCTGATAATACCTGGTAGTAGCTGATAGTACCTGATAGTAGCTGATAATACCTGGTAGTACCTGATGGTACCTGATAGTAGCTGAAAGTACCTGATGGTAGCTGACAGTAGCTGATAGTAGCTGATAGTAGCTGATAGTAGCTGATGGTACCTGGTAGTAGCTGATGTTACCTGATAGTAGCTGAAAGTACCTGATGGTAGCTGACAGTACCTACTACTACTATCAGTACCTGATAGTAGCTGATAGTACCTGATAGTACCTGGTAGTAGCTGATGTTACCTGATAGTAGCTGATAGTACCTGGTAGTAGCTGATAGTACCTGGTAGTAGCTGATGTTACCTGATAGTAGCTGTAAGTACCTGATGGTAGCTCACAGTACCTACTACTACTATCTGTACCTGATAGTAGCTGATAGTACCTGATAGTACCTGGTAGTAGCTGATGTTACCTGATAGTAGCTGATAGTACCTGGTAGTAGCTGGCAGTTCCTGATGGTAGCTGATAGTAGCTGATAGTACCTGGTAGTAGCTGGCAGTTCCTGATGGTAGCTGATAGTAGCTGATAGTACCTGGTAGTAGCTGATAATACCTGGTAGTACCTGATAGTAGCTGATAGTACCTGGTAGTACCTGATGGTACCTGATAGTAGCTGATAGTACCTGATAGTAGCTGATAGTACCTGATGGTACCTGATGGTACATGATAGTACCGGAAAGTAGCTGATAGTACCTGGTAGTAGCTGACAGTACCTGATAGTAGCTGATAGTACCTGATAGTAGCTGATAGTGCCTGATAGTACCTGGTAGTAGCTGATAGTACCTGATGGTACCTGATAGTAGCTGATAGTACCTGATGGTAGCTGATAATAGCTGATAGTACCTGGTAGTAGCTGGTAGTTCCTGATGGTAGCTGATAGTAGCTGATAGTACCTGGTAGTAGCTGGTAGTACCTGATGGTACCTGATAGTACCTGGTAGTACCTGGTAGTAGCTGGTAGTACCTGATGGTACCTGATAGTAGCTGATAGTACCTGGTAGTAGCTGATAGTAGCTGATAATACCTGATAGTAGCTGAAAGTACCTGATGGTAGCTGGCAGTTCCTGATGGTAGCTGATAGTAGCTGATAGTACCTGGTAGTAGCTGGCAGTTCCTGATGGTAGCTGATAGTAGCTGATAGTACCTGGTAGTAGCTGATGTTACCTGATAGTAGCTGAAAGTACCTGATGGTAGCTGACAGTACCTACTACTACTATCAGTACCTGATAGTAGCTGATAGTACCTGATAGTACCTGGTAGTAGCTGATGTTACCTGATAGTAGCTGATAGTACCTGGTAGTAGCTGATAGTACCTGGTAGTAGCTGATAGTACCTGATAGTAGCTGATAATACCTGGTAGTACCTGATGGTACCTGATAGTAGCTGATAGTATCTGGTAGTAGCTGATAGTACCTGGTAGTACCTGATGGTACCTGATAGTAGCTGAAAGTACCTGATGGTAGCTGACAGTACCTACTACTACTATCAGTACCTGATAGTAGCTGATAGTACCTGATAGTACCTGGTAGTAGCTGATGTTACCTGATAGTAGCTGATAGTACCTGGTAGTAGCTGGCAGTTCCTGATGGTAGCTGATAGTAGCTGATAGTACCTGGTAGTACCTGATAATACCTGGTAGTACCTCATAGTAGCTGATAGTACCTGGTAGTACCTGATGGTACCTGATAGTAGCTGAAAGTATCTGATGGTAGCTGACAGTAGCTGATAGTACCTGATAGTAGCTGATAGTATCTGATGGTAGCTGATAGTAGCTGATAGTACCTGATGGTAGCTGATGGTAGCTGATAATACCTGGTAGTAGCTGATAGTACCTGATAGTAGCTGATAATACCTGGTAGTACCTGATGGTAGCTGATAGTAGCTGATAGTACCTGATGGTAGCTGATAGTAGCTGATAATACCTGGTAGTAGCTGATAGTACCTGATAGTAGCTGATAATACCTGGTAGTACCTGATGGTACCTGATAGTAGCTGAAAGTACCTGATGGTAGCTGACAGTAGCTGATAGTAGCTGATAGTAGCTGATAGTACCTGGTAGTAGCTGATGTTACCTGATAGTAGCTGAAAGTACCTGATGGTAGCTGACAGTACCTACTACTACTATCAGTACCTGATAGTAGCTGATAGTACCTGATAGTACCTGGTAGTAGCTGATGTTACCTGATAGTAGCTGATAGTACCTGGTAGTAGCTGATAGTACCTGATAGTACCTGGTAGTAGCTGATAGTACCTGGTAGTAGCTGATAGAAGCTGATAGTACCTGGTAGTAGCTGATGGTACCTGATAGTAGCTGATAGTACCTGGTAGTAGCTGGTAGTTCCTGATGGTAGCTGATAGTAGCTGATAGTACCTGGTAGTAGCTGGTAGTACCTGATGGTACCTGATAGTACCTGGTAGTAGCTGGTAGTACCTGATGGTACCTGATAGTAGCTGATTGTACCTGGTAGTAGCTGATAGTACCTGATAGTAGCTGATAATACCTGGTAGTACCTGATGGTACCTGATAGTAGCTGATAGTATCTGGCAGTAGCTGATAGTACCTGGTAGTACCTGATGGTACCTGATAGTAGCTGAAAGTACCTGATGGTAGCTGACAGTACCTAATACTACTATCAGTACCTGATAGTAGCTGATAGTACCTGATAGTACCTGGTAGTAGCTGATGTTACCTGATAGTAGCTGATAGTACCTGGTAGTAGCTGGCAGTTCCTGATGGTAGCTGATAGTAGCTGATAGTACCTGGTAGTACCTGATAATACCTGGTAGTACCCTATAGTAGCTGATAGTACCTGGTAGTACCTGATGGTACCTGATAGTAGCTGAAAGTATCTGATGGTAGCTGACAGTAGCTGATAGTACCTGATAGTAGCTGATAGTATCTGATGGTAGCTGATAGTAGCTGATAGTACCTGATGGTAGCTGATAGTAGCTGATAATACCTGGTAGTAGCTGATAGTACCTGATAGTAGCTGATAATACCTGGTAGTACCTGATAGTAGCTGATAATACCTGGTAGTACCTGATAGTAGCTGATGGTAGCTGACAGTAGCTGATAATACCTGATGGTAGCTGATAGTAGCTGATAGTACCTGATGGTAGCTGATAGTAGCTGATAGTACCTGATGGCAGCTGATAGTAGCTGATAATACCTGGTAGTAGCTGATAGTACCTGATAGTAGCTGATAATACCTGGTAGTACCTGATAGTAGCTGATAATACCTGGTAGTACCTGATAGTAGCTGAAAGTACCTGATGGTAGCTGACAGTAGCTGATAGTAGCTGATAGTATCTGATGGTAGCTGATAGTAGCTGATAGTACCTGGTAGTAGCTGATAGTAGCTGATAGTACCTGATGGTAGCTGATAGTAGCTGATAGTACCTGATGGTAGCTGATAGTAGCTGATAGTACCTGATGGTACCTGATAGTAGCTGATAGTACCTGGTAGTATCTGATGGTAGCTGATAGTAGCTGATAGTATCTGGTAGTAGCTGATGGTACCTGATAGTAGCTGAAAGTATCTGATGGTAGCTGACAGTAGCTGATAGTACCTGATAGTACCTGATAGTACCTGATGGTACCTGATAGTAGCTGATAGTACCTGGTAGTAGCTGATAGTACCTGGTAGTAGCTGATGTTACCTGATAGTAGCTGAAAGTACCTGATGGTAGCTCACAGTACCTACTACTACTATCAGTACCTGATAGTAGCTGATAGTACCTGATAGTACCCGGTAGTAGCTGATGTTACCTGATAGTAGCTGATAGTACCTGGTAGTAGCTGGCAGTTCCTGATGGTAGCTGATAGTAGCTGATAGTACCTGGTAGTAGCTGGCAGTTCCTGATGGTAGCTGATAGTAGCTGACAGTACCTGGTAGTAGCTGATAATACCTGGTAGTACCTGATAGTAGCTGATAGTACCTGGTAGTACCTGATGGTACCTGATAGTAGCTGATAGTACCTGATAGTAGCTGATAGTGCCTGATGGTACCTGATGGTACATGATAGTACCGGAAAGTAGCTGATAGTACCTGGTAGTAGCTGATGTTACCTGATAGTAGCTGATAGTACCTGGTAGTAGCTGGCAGTTCCTGATGGTAGCTGATAGTAGCTGATAGTACCTGGTAGTACCTGATAATACCTGGTAGTACCCTATAGTAGCTGATAGTACCTGGTAGTACCTGATGGTACCTGGTAGTAGCTGGTAGTTCCTGATGGTAGCTGATAGTAGCTGATAGTACCTGGTAGTAGCTGGTAGTACCTGATGGTACCTGATAGTACCTGGTAGTACCTGGTAGTAGCTGGTAGTACCTGATGGTACCTGATTGTAGCTGATAGTACCTGGTAGTAGCTGATAGTAGCTGATAATACCTGATAGTAGCTGAAAGTACCTTATGGTAGCTGGCAGTTCCTGATGGTAGCTGATAGTAGCTGATAGTACCTGGTAGTAGCTGATGTTACCTGATAGTAGCTGAAAGTACCTGATGGTAGCTGACAGTACCTACTACTACTATCAGTACCTGATAGTAGCTGATAGTACCTGATAGTACCTGGTAGTAGCTGATGTTACCTGATAGTAGCTGATAGTACCTGGTAGTAGCTGATAGTACCTGGTAGTAGCTGATAGTACCTGATAGTAGCTGATAATACCTGGTAGTACCTGATGGTACCTGATAGTAGCTGATAGTATCTGGTAGTAGCTGATAGTACCTGGTAGTACCTGATGGCACCTGATAGTAGCTGAAAGTACCTGATGGTAGCTGACAGTACCTACTACTACTATCAGTAGCTGATAGTAGCTGATAGTACCTGATAGTACCTGGTAGTAGCTGATGTTACCTGATAGTAGCTGATAGTACCTGGTAGTAGCTGGCAGTTCCTGATGGTAGCTGATAGTAGCTGATAGTACCTGGTAGTACCTGATAATACCTGGTAGTACCTTATAGTAGCTGATAGTACCTGGTAGTACCTGATGGTACCTGATAGTAGCTGAAAGTATCTGATGGTAGCTGACAGTAGCTGATAGTACCTGATAGTAGCTGATAGTTTCTGATGGTAGCTGATAGTAGCTGATAGTACCTGATGGTAGCTGATAGTAGCTGATAATACCTGGTAGTAGCTGATAGTACCTGATAGTAGCTGATAATACCTGGTAGTACCTGATGGTAGCTGATAGTAGCTGATAGTACCTGATGGTAGCTGATAGTAGCTGATAATACCTGGTAGTAGCTGATAGTACCTGATAGTAGCTGATAATACCTGGTAGTACCTGATGGTACCTGATAGTAGCTGAAAGTACCTGATGGTAGCTGACAGTAGCTGATAGTAGCTGATAGTAGCTGATAGTAGCTGATGGTACCTGGTAGTAGCTGATGTTACCTGATAGTAGCTGAAAGTACCTGATGGTAGCTGACAGTATCTACTACTACTATCAGTACCTGATAGTAGCTGATAGTACCTGATAGTACCTGGTAGTAGCTGATGTTACCTGATAGTAGCTGATAGTACCTGGTAGTAGCTGATAGTACCTGGTAGTAGCTGATGTTACCTGATAGTAGCTGAAAGTACCTGATGGTAGCTGACAGTACCTACTACTACTATCAGTACCTGATAGTAGCTGATAGTACCTGATAGTACCTGGTAGTAGCTGATGTTACCTGATAGTAGCTGATAGTACCTGGTAGTAGCTGGCAGTTCCTGATGGTAGCTGATAGTAGCTGATAGTACCTGGTAGTAGCTGGCAGTTCCTGATGGTAGCTGATAGTAGCTGATAGTACCTGGTAGTAGCTGATAATACCTGGTAGTACCTGATAGTAGCTGATAGTACCTGGTAGTACCTGATGGTACCTGATAGTAGCTGATAGTACCTGATAGTAGCTGATAGTACCTGATGGTACCTGATGGTACATGATAGTATCGGAAAGTAGCTGATAGTACCTGGTAGTAGCTGACAGTACCTGATAGTAGCTGATAGTACCTGATAGTAGCTGATAGTGCCTGATAGTACCTGGTAGTAGCTGATAGTACCTGATGGTACCTGATAGTAGCTGATAGTACCTGATGGTAGCTGATAATAGCTGATAGTACCTGGTAGTAGCTGGTAGTTCCTGATGGTAGCTGATAGTAGCTGATAGTACCTGGTAGTAGCTGGTAGTACCTGATGGTACCTGATAGTACCTGGTAGTACCTGATGGTACCTGATAGTAGCTGAAAGTACCTGATGGTAGCTGACAGTACCTAATACTACTATCAGTACCTGATAGTAGCTGATAGTACCTGATAGTACCTGGTAGTAGCTGATGTTACCTGATAGTAGCTGATAGTACCTGGTAGTAGCTGGCAGTTCCTGATGGTAGCTGATAGTAGCTGATAGTACCTGGTAGTACCTGATAATACCTGGTAGTACCCTATAGTAGCTGATAGTACCTGGTAGTACCTGATGGTACCTGATAGTAGCTGAAAGTATCTGATGGTAGCTGACAGTAGCTGATAGTACCTGATAGTAGCTGATAGTATCTGATGGTAGCTGATAGTAGCTGATAGTACCTGATGGTAGCTGATAGTATCTGATAATACCTGGTAGTAGCTGATAGTACCTGATAGTAGCTGATAATACCTGGTAGTACCTGATAGTAGCTGATAATACCTGGTAGTACCTGATAGTAGCTGATGGTAGCTGACAGTAGCTGATAATACCTGATGGTAGCTGATAGTAGCTGATAGTACCTGATGGTAGCTGATAGTAGCTGATAGTACCTGATGGCAGCTGATAGTAGCTGATAATACCTGGTAGTAGCTGATAGTACCTGATAGTAGCTGATAATACCTGGTAGTACCTGATAGTAGCTGATAATACCTGGTAGTACCTGATAGTAGCTGAAAGTACCTGATGGTAGCTGACAGTAGCTGATAGTAGCTGATAGTATCTGATGGTAGCTGATAGTAGCTGATAGTACCTGGTAGTAGCTGATAGTAGCTGATAGTACCTGATGGTAGCTGATAGTAGCTGATAGTACCTGATGGTAGCTGATAGTAGCTGATAGTACCTGATGGTACCTGATAGTAGCTGATAGTACCTAGTAGTATCTGATGGTAGCTGATAGTAGCTGATAGTATCTGGTAGTAGCTGATGGTACCTGATAGTAGCTGAAAGTATCTGATGGTAGCTGACAGTAGCTGATAGTACCTGGTAGTAGCTGATGTTACCTGATAGTAGCTGAAAGTACCTGATGGTAGCTCACAGTACCTACTACTACTATCAGTACCTGATAGTAGCTGATAGTACCTGATAGTACCTGGTAGTAGCTGATGTTACCTGATAGTAGCTGATAGTACCTGGTAGTAGCTGATAGTACCTGGTAGTAGCTGATAGTAGCTGATAGTACCTGATGGTAGCTGATAGTAGCTGATAGTACCTGATGGTAGCTGATAGTAGCTGATAGTACCTGATGGTACCTGATAGTAGCTGATAGTACCTGGTAGTATCTGATGGTAGCTGATAGTAGCTGATAGTATCTGGTAGTAGCTGATGGTACCTGATAGTAGCTGAAAGTATCTGATGGTAGCTGACAGTAGCTGATAGTACCTGGTAGTAGCTGATGTTACCTGATAGTAGCTGAAAGTACCTGATGGTAGCTCACAGTACCTACTACTACTATCAGTACCTGATAGTAGCTGATAGTACCTGATAGTACCTGGTAGTAGCTGATGTTACCTGATAGTAGCTGATAGTACCTGGTAGTAGCTGATAGTACCTGGTAGTAGCTGATAGTAGCTGATAGTACCTGATGGTAGCTGATAGTAGCTGATAGTACCTGATGGTAGCTGATAGTAGCTGATAGTACCTGATGGTACCTGATAGTAGCTGATAGTACCTGGTAGTATCTGATGGTAGCTGATAGTAGCTGATAGTATCTGGTAGTAGCTGATGGTACCTGATAGTAGCTGAAAGTATCTGATGGTAGCTGACAGTAGCTGATAGTACCTGATAGTACCTGATAGTACCTGATGGTACCTGATAGTAGCTGATAGTACCTGGTAGTAGCTGATGGTACCTGATAGTAGCTGATAGTAACTGATGGTAGCTGATAGTACCTGATAGTACCTGATAGTAGCTGATAGTACTATCCAGATAGACGTATGTGGGGAAGCCATCCTTTTCTAGCGTAAAGAACCTTCGAGGTAAACAACACGTTACTACAAGCTGCCATTCTTTGCTCATTCTTGACATTTGATGGCATTTTCTCTCATTAATAAGACATAAAAGCCAGAAAAGCTGCTTCATTAACTGGGTATGAAATATTTACACAGCTCTGATTATTACTGTCATTTCAAACAACAAATATTCACACATCACTGCCTGGCTGCACACATGGCAGGATGTGCTGCACATGGTTGAAGTGGTGTGTAAACATGAGCAACGTGTAGCTGAAGCCACTTAGTTCAGTGGATTTACTAAAACAAACCAACGATGTACAAAAACCTTCACAACTGTTGGATGGCTGAAAAACCCGAGTGAATCACTGGGACTTGCACACATCAGCAGCAGCTGTTTGGCTGAAGTGTGTGTGGATTGTAAATATCAGGACCCTGCAGCATGCAGGCAGAAAGCTGCGTCAGCAGCTTCATTACATCTCAGATAAATAACAACACGCTGTTGAATGTTTCCTGTAGGACAGCTGACACTGAGCTTCCAGGAAGAAGTTTGGGCCCCATGGTGGGGAGGATCAGCAGTGAGGCTGGACCTGCTAGCCCTGCTGGACCAGGACTGCTGCTAGCCCTGCTGGTCCTGCTGGATCAGGACCGCTGCTAGCCCTGCTGGTCCTGCTAGCCCTGCTGGTCCTGCTAGCCCTGCTGGTCATGTTGGTGCCCCTTGTTTCTTTTTAATTTAACAAATAATAATACAAATAAAATTCTGTGATTTCTGGACCACATCCTGGACTCTGATGTGTCTTGTTGCTGCTACAAGACTGTACTGTTTCGGGGACTGGTTCTGGGGACTAATCTGATTCTGTTCTGGAGACTGATCTGGTTCTGGTTCTAGGGATCGACCTAGAAGCTAAACAAGCTTCTGAACATGACGGAGGATTCTTTACTTCACAGAGTGTTCAGTCAGAGGCTTCTTCATGCAGCTACAGAAACAGCTTCACCTTCCAGAACTATGTGAACCATCATTATTCCATGTTTTTGTTCCACTTAGTCCACTTCAGGTCGCAGGGACGCTGGAGCCTATCCCAGCAGGTGAGAAGCAGGTACACCTGGACAGGTTGCCGGTCCATCACAGAGAGCCAGTCGCTGGTTCCCTGGCGGGGGGGGGGGGATCGAACCAGCGACCTTCTTGCTGTGAAGCTGTGGTGCTAACCACCACACCACTGTGCAGCCTCATCATTTCTAGAAAAAGACCACTTCTACAACATTAGAATTCCTTCATGGACTGTTTTTCTATTGATGGTGACAAAGTTGTTGCTGACTCATGATGATTGGTTGAAGCCTGATGACGGCGGCCTATCAGACTGCAGCATGTATGCTTCCTTCATCTCCCTGCTGTCTGTCTGCCGGGTGAGAAGCCCGTGTACATTTGGTTTACTCTCATTACTCATTTTTTAATGAAAATACTGCTTTGAAGTTATTAACTTTATTGTTTTTACTGGTGTTGTTTTCCACCTGAAGCCCTGAGGGCCCATTTTGTCCAGTTAGACAAAATTTACCTGTTTTTGTTTTATTTCTCATGAGCCACAACTAAAAGAAGAAGAAGTGGCGCCACAGAGACCCAGCAAACAGTCATGGAAAGACAGCCAGTCAGGGAGTCTGGTCTCTGGTCTTATCATCTGGACACACCTGAGTCTGGAATGAGGACACAACACATGCAGAGCGGAGTAATTCATCATCAAATAGCAAGATAAAGAAGACAACAGCAGCGTGCTAGAAAGAGAACGGTGGCTTAAAGGAGACACATGTTCCCCAAGAACACGTGCTGCATGATCAACAGCACACGCTTCACACACGCACACTTCCACCAGGAGAAAATATGTGTGGGTAAAATGTTAGGTGTGTAATATTAATTCATTTCTTCTTAACACCTCAATGGAGACCTGCCAGCCTGCTTCAAGACCTCGGTCATTATCCCACTCCCCAAAAAGACCAGGATCACAGGACTTAGGTCCTTGTCTTGGCCCACCTTACAGCCATCACAGACCCGCCTCGACCCCCTAGACTTCTCCTACAGAGCTCCCAGGTCTGTAGACCACACTGTACACATGGTCCTCTTCTTCATCATCTGGACTCCCAGCACCAGAAGCCAGACCTGGAAATCCTTGAAAACCTGGAGTCTAAACCAGACCTGGAGAGTCCTAGAATACCTGGAGTCTGAACCAGACCTGGAGAATCCTTGAAAACTTGGAGACTGAACCAGACCTGGAGAGTCCTTGAAAACCTGGAGTCTGAACCAGACCCGGAGAGTTGTAGAAAACCTGGAGTCTGAACCAGACCTGGAGAGTCCTGGAAAACATGGAGTCTAAACCAGACCCGGAGAGTTCGGGAAAAAACCTGGAGTCTGAACCAGACCTGGAGAGTCCTGGAAAATCTGAGAAACCTGATCCAAACCTGCGTTGTGGTAAATCCACCCTGCAGCTTGTGATGAGGATTAGAGATTTTCTTTCTCTGGTTATTGATCTTGCTGCCTTTGATGTGTTTGTATCATCTTTGTCTGTTTCCTTTGATCACATTTAGTCAGCTTCTTGCTTTTGCATGAAATGTGCTGTAGAAATAAATTCGCCATGTCTTACATGTTTAAAAGTTAAAAAGCTCTCCGTAAATCCGACTCCTCGCTGCCTCCTGGCAGAAATGGGTTACCACAGTTACATCATGCCTCATGTGTCAGAACAAAGAGAAAACTTGTGTGGATGTTGTTTCCACGGGGAAGTGTGAAGCTCTGAGCCTCTTACTGAAAACACACACTGGATCTGGCTTCCTGCTTGCTGCCCATCATGCTCCAGAGTTTAGTTTTTTCTACTTTTGACTCAGCGCTGAGTAAACACGCTTGTGTGCAGAACTCTAGATACTTGTGGAAAACTTCTCTGCTTGCAGCTGTTATGTCTTGTCATGGTTGGAGGAGGACGGGCAGGCGTGTGATGGATTCGTGTTGCTCCATATGTAACCCTGACAGACACGTCTGAGATGAGAGAAATTTAAAGGAAACAAGTTTTGTTTGGACCTGAGAGCCTCAGCCTCGACTTCATACTCTGCTGGCAAATTAAATTTAAATCAGTTAATATTTATCCCCAAAGGAAGTTGTGATGTTTAAGTATTGTTTTCTTTTTATCATTAAGTTAGACTTTGTTATTCCTCAGGACTGTTGGCCAGAAAGACCTCCCTTTCTTTCTGAAGAAGCCTCTGACTGAACACTTTGTTCAAATCTATTTAATTGAATTCAAACGACTGAGTCAATGTGCAGAACAAATAGTTCATGTACCTGTGAACCCATTTTGAAGCCTCTCTAAATCATTGATTTTCCTGCTAAGCTGGTTTCTGCATCTGACATGAAGTTTTTCTCTGCTTGACCCA